>NW_024474464.1:0-1000 GCF_017654505.1 Polyodon spathula
TATTACATGCTTCCTGTTATTATGCACGCTCCCCGATGGCACGCAGCTCGTCTGTGCGGTGATATTACATGCTTCCTGTGTTGCTCTTGATTACAGTTCATGTACTGTATTAACATGGCGAGCGCTAAACGAGTGTCTATCCCGCTCAAGGATAAACTCTACATTAACAGTGAAATCAAAAAGGGACGAAAGCAGGCACAATTATGTAGAGAACTGGGGTTGTCCAAAAGCACAGTGAAGACGATATGGAAAAGTAGAGAGAAAATCCAGTCAGTGATTGATTCTTCAGTATGTGCACCTGCCTGTAAACAGGTGCGCACTGCGATGTACGCTGAATTAGAAGACACACTTCTCAAGTAGTTTAAACAATAAAGTGATGCATTAGTACCATTAGTACAGACAAGCGATTGATGTTGTTAAATGTTTTGTGATGATCCATTCCAAACTCTGCAGAGACATGCTACAGCAGTGGATCTCAACCCTGATCCTGGAGTACTTCCCCCAGAGATCAGTTCATGGACTCAGTAGTTAAACTTGAAGAGCTAAAGTTTAAAAAGATCTTGTTGACACCAGATCTGCGTTAGTCCTCCGACAGCGCAACAGGTCTGGTTGGCTTCACTGTGTGGGGCTTGCAGTGTGACAGAAAGCCAGTGGCTTGACTTGACAGCTTGAAGCACATTGTTGTTTCAGAGGACTCGAGTGCCCTTGTCTGCGTCCCCAGCCTCTCCCAGCCGAGTCACTGTGGAGTGTGGTGATACAGGGTCTTAAATAAACAATTGGCCATTCCAAATTAGGGACAAACAGGGGTGAAATAATTGCTGATTCCAAAAAAGAAAAAAACTTGTCTGTTTATCCAAGTAGGAGATTTTGTGATCAGTATGACTTGTTCCACTGCTCAAAATGTACTGTCCATGAGTGGCGGACATTTTGTTTTTCTATTTTCAGAATTCTCCAATAGTGATGGACTTTGCAGAACAGTCCCTAGATGATCAATATGAAG
>NW_024474465.1:0-1000 GCF_017654505.1 Polyodon spathula
GGAATCAAACCCAGGACCCTGACTCTGTGAGGGAACAGAGCTAACCACCACGCCACCGTGCCGTAAAAGACTTGTAAACGATCAGTTGTGTAACCTTAGTCACAAAGGCTGAAATAATTTCCCTTTAAAAAAAATTGTGTGCAAAGAAGCATTTAAACATATTGTCTGACAATCTTGTTTTTATACACTTTAAAATGTGCAGGTGGTTCTTTGAGTGTTCCTCCTCGAGAACCCTTAAGTTTCTTTGCAGATTTTTATTCCCCTCAGTAAAGATTATTCTGGGAACCTTTTGTTCCGCGCTCTACTAAAATATTGAAAGGGGTTCATTTTAGAAAACTTAAAAATCAAGTCGGTCAGTTCGTAAATTGCGATTTATAATATCGTTTTAAAAACTCCAATTTTCAATACATGTTTAGCCAAAAACATGACAAAAAAAGAAAGTGCAATAAAAATAGAGAACCCCTGTAAAAAAGTTCTTAGAATCACCTAAAAAGGTTTCTCCAGAGTGGCGAAGCCACGAGCCCTTAAAGGATCTAGCTGGAGCAGCTACTTTTGAGAAAGTAGGCCTACTGTGTCCAAAACAGAAATATCTGCAGCTGTAACTAAATCGTATGCTAATTGTGTAGAATTTTTATAGTGCAGCACATTTAAAGTTAGTCTGCTTCCTTTGTTTAACGTAGAAACTTAAGTGAACAGGCTTTAATAATACGCGTCTGCCTTCTAAATCTCCGTCAGTCCCTTTAAATCAACTTATCCGCACATTAAACCACAGAAGGTGTGACACGTTTAATATCTAAATAATAGTAAAAAAAAAAAAAAGTAGTTCTATTGCTAAACAGCAGTGTTTGTTCATGATTAGGCATAGCGATAGTGTTTAGTCATTCGAAACTCTAGCCTCATCGGGGCATGGACTCTACAAGGTGTCTAAAGCGTTCCACAGGGATGCTGGTCCATGTTGACTCCAATGCTTCCCACAGTTGTGTCAAGTTGGCTGGTAGTG
>NW_024474466.1:2500-10626 GCF_017654505.1 Polyodon spathula
GGAAATACAAAAACTACCCTGAACAATATAAATCTCCAAAGCAGTAGGATTGCGCGACAGAACCAAGAAAAATTGCAGGGCAAGTCAGGATTGTTCAAACAAATAGAAGACAGGAAGACAATTAAACCAGAAGGCCACACAAGAGTTCAAATAGCAGACGTTATTGAATATTCGTGGAATATTATACTTGAGACAGATGGATCAAACATTTGGTGTGCATGAGTTTTAAACAGACAGCATTTGAACACTTCAAAATGTTTACCACTGAGTCCATCAGGCAGTCCTTATAGAAAGAAAAAAATGTCCATGAAACAACCACAACCCCCAATACTTTAAAAGTCCCAAAATGTTATATCCAATCCGTATTGAGAATGCAGTTGAACCAGAAAAGTTTAAACACAAAACAAAAATGAAACTTCTGTGCTGGGTGCTCGTTAATCCCCAATAAATAAACAAAAATGATACTAATCCAGACAAGTCAGAACAGCCCAGATAATCCAGCAGCAAAAAATAAGATTCCTCCCCATGAGGGGATCTCACCCAGTTCTTCCTTGGTCCTGTAGAGCTTGGAGTTTCCAACCAGGTAAGACAAAAAGTGATGATGATAACTGGATTAGTCACTGTTGTTGCTCTTAGGATCCATATAAACAGTTTGAATGATCTGGATAGTTTGTTTGGCAGGAGATTAGAGAACTGGTTACTTTTAAACTGGAAAAATGGCAGATTAGAGAAAACACTGTTTCTAACAACCAAAAGATTATTGCTTCCTGATTTCCACTTTACAGACCAGCAAACTCCCTCTTCAAACACTCTGCATCCACCAAAAACCCACACCCGAAAAAGAATCACCCCAGCAAAAAAGAATCACCCTCCCCACCAGGCAGTAATAGGCCTATTTAAAGAGCCACCAATTAAGACACTCAGAATTAATGATAAGTCAAGCCCAAGAAGACCTTTGCCAAGGCAATTAGCAAAACACCTGAATCTAATTAGAATTTCCATGTGGCAATTAAGGAAAAGATCTTCAGTTAAAACAAGAGAGAAAGTCCAGTGCAGAGATAAACCCCTTACCAAAATTTAACAGTAAATTGAAATAGCTTCACCTAATTTTACCTTATGGAATCTGAAAGGCCCACTTTAAAAATGAGAACAAAATCAGTTATTTAGCAATTGAACAGAGAATTAAATTAACCTGGCCAGGTATTCTGATACTCAATTAAGAGCAGCAGGCAGCAAATTACTTGTGCTGCATTCATGGAGCTAGTGCTGCAAGGAGAACTGGCATATTCATTGCTTCCTTCAAAAAATGATTTACTTGTAAATGGGGCGAGCGTCTTTAGTGGAAGTGCCACTCAGAAGCCCTGGTTTAAATTTATTTGCTATAGGCTGGAAACAAAGGACTGATAGGAAGCAGGTTAACTACATTGACAGAGGCGATGTCCATAGGGCACATACTAACCAGAATACTTTCCTACCATCACATCATTAGAGTTTATTATCCACTTACAATTGTTACAAAATGCATTCTTTTTTACATACAATTACTCATTTATACAGGTTTGGTTTTTTACTGGAGCAATCTAGGTAAGTACCTGCTTGCTCAGGGGGTGCTGCAGTGCCCCCCCCCCCACCTGGAATTGAACCCACACAAGAGCCTCCTGCAAGAGTCTAGAGCCCCACCTAACCACGACTCCACATTGTTACAGAAACAATAACTCCTGGCAAACAAACTGGCAAATATGCAAACATTAGCAGCCCTAACCAGGGCTAAGCACTCTGCATTGGACTAGGAGATTAAGAAATATCCCCTAACCATTTTCAAACAGGGATTTATTTTAAACTATTAAACTGCAATAATAAAAGAAACGACTGAAGAAAGAGCTTTAGTCCCTGCAGCACTCTCACAATCCTCAATGAGAGAAAGAGACAGGGAGTGAGGAGAAAGAGAGACGGGATCTGTATTTACAATTGAGGGAGAGGAGGATTAGGGAAGATTAAGACAAGTAATCTAATGAGAGAGAGAGAGAGAGGGAGGGAGAAAGAGAGGGGGTCTATATTTACAAGTGAGGGAGAGGAGGAGGATTAGGGAAGATTAAGACAAGTAATCTAATGTATACCCAGCTGAAAAAGGACAAGAGATGAGGAACGATACACATTGCAAAACTCAAGACTTCCTACCAAGCTGCAGCACTGAGAGAGCAGAAAGAAGAGGCAAGCAGAGGAGCCGAGGGATTGGAATAAAGTACAATATACAGAGGGCCGAAGACAAGATCCTGGATATACAGCAACCTAATCCAGTCTCAAAACCAGAGGGGCTTTTATTATCAGGGCAAACTTCCACAGATCTGGAGAGAATCTTCAAACAAGATCTCTGTCGCAGCTGCAGAGTTTACACACAGTTTATATAACAACTTCCACTCTTCACCCCCTCTCTCTATTTCAGCCTGTGGAAGGGTAGTGGGTAATTCACTGACACAGGAGACAGACAGGTGGTCTTGACAACACCACACAGGTGCCCAGTTTTATTTCAGGGGTGCTTTTTGTTTCTTTAGCCCGCAGAGGGCGCTGTTGGTCCGTGGTCTGCTTACCAACTATGGTAAACAGAACCACGGGAATACCAAGCGATGGTAAACAGTCCAGGCACTCTCGCAGGTGCTGCAAAACAATAATTCAAAAATAGAAGGCACAAAGAAACAGGGAAAATAAAACAGTAACAAAACTGCAAAGAAAATGTGCTGCACTTGACAGCGATATCCCGGTTGTCGCTGCCCGTGCGACCCGGATCACCGACCTACTCTTCCGGCTAACGAGCCTGCTCGGATACAATATTCCAGGGTCTGCCAAAGGGATCCCCGCCCTCACTGTCTCGCTGTGAAATACTGAGTGTCGTTTTTCTACCGACTGGTTCTCGGTCCTGGACCAGCGCTTCCGCACTCTTGGCGCGTCTAAAAGGGCAGACCTGAGGAAACAGCAGAGCATTATCTTATAGGGCTAACAATCTCCCCAAGACCTGCCTCCCAGCCATTTAGAGAGAGGGAAAGTCCACACATCCACTTTCCCACCTCCCTGTGTCACTGCCATGACGCACAGGCGGTTGTTGGATGACTGCTGCCCTCTACCTGCAGCACTGTGAACACGCCAGCAGAGTCAGCACAGATCTCCCCCTGCTACACAGCCCTTCCAACATTACTGATCACTTTAACAAGCTTTTCAGTGCCAGTCAATCCTGTCTGACACGTTCTACTCACACACAGCACAAGCTATATACAGTGCCTTGGAAAAGTATTCAGACCCCTTTACTGAATTACAAATGGTACATTGAAATTTCGTTCTGTTCGATATTTTATTTTTAAACACCGAAACTCAGAATCAATTATTGTAAGGTGTCATTGGTTTTATATTGGGAAATATTTTGAAGAAAAATAAAAAACTGAAATATCTTGCTTGCATAAGTATTCAACCTCTGTGCTGTGGAAGCTCCCAGTTTGCACTGATGAAAGAAATTTCCCTAACGAGGACACAATTACCTTACCATTGGCCTCCACCTGTGAACCATTAAAGTTGCTGTCACATTTTCTGGATAAAAACCCCACTGTTGAAGGATCATTGGTAAGGCTGTGAATCTGAAGGAAAATGAAGACCAAAGAGCATTCTACAGAAGTTAGAGATAAAGTAATACAAATGCATAGATTGGGAGTGTTTGGATATCCCAGTGAGCACAGTTGGATCAATAATCAGGAAGTGGAAGCTGCATCACACCACCCAGGCACTGCCAAGAAAAGGCCGTCCCTCAAAACTCAGCGCTCAAACAAGAAGGAGACTTGTGAGAGAAGCCACAGAGAGGCCAACAGTCACTTTGAAGGAGCTACAGATATCTGGGAGTGGAGTAATGGTGCACCAGTCAACCATATCAAGAGCTCTGCATAACACTGGCCTGTATGGGAGGGTGGCAAGAAAGAAGCAGTTACTCAAAAATTACCATCTGAAAGCACGTCTGGAGTTTGACAGAAAGCATGAGAGTGACCCAGCTGCGATGTGGGAAAAGGTTTTGTGGTCAGATGAGACCAAGATAGAGCTTTTTGGCCAAAACTCAAAGCGCTATGTGTGGCGCAAACCTAACACTGCCCATGCCTCAAGACACACCATCCCTACAGTGAAGTATGGTGGTGGCAGCATCATGCTATGGGGATGCTTCTCATCAGCAGGGACTGGGCATCTTGTTACAATTGAAGGAAGAATGGATGGAGCAAAATACAGGAGAATACTGCAAGAGAATCTGCTTCAGTCCGCTAAAAAACTGAAGCTTGGGAGGAAATTCACCTTTCAGCAGGTCAATGATCCCAAGCACAAGGCCAAAGCAACACTGGAGTGGCTCAAGAACAAAAAGGTGAATGTCCTACAGTGGCCCAGTCAAAGTCCTGATCTCAATCCCATTGAGAATCTGTGGCACTATTTGAAAATTGCGGTCCACAAGCGTCGTCCAACCAACCTGAACAACCTGGAGCAAATCTGCCAAGAAGAATGGGCCAAAATCACTCCGACACTGTGTGCAAAGCTGGGACATACTTACCCCAAAAGACTTAAAGCTGTTATTGCAGCGAAAGGTGGCTCTACCAAATATTAATGTGTGGGGGTTGAATACTTATGCAAGCAAGATATTTCAGTTTTTTATTTTTCTTCAAAATATTTCCCAATATAAAACCAATGACACCTTACAATAATTGA
Source organism: Polyodon spathula (assembly GCF_017654505.1). NCBI lineage: Eukaryota > Metazoa > Chordata > Actinopteri > Acipenseriformes > Polyodontidae > Polyodon > Polyodon spathula. The sequence goes on from NW_024474466.1 coordinate 7,226, forward strand.
TTTTGAGTTTCGGTGTTTAAAAATAAAATATCGAACAGAAGGAAATTTCAAAGTACCATTTGTAATTCAGTAATATTAGAGAATTGGTCAGAGCTCTGAATACTTTTGCAAGGCACTGTGTGTCAAGCAATGCCAAACACCAGAGTAAGTACAAAATAAGTTAGTAAATTCATTAGCTTTTACAATGGACAATTTTAACCTTACAGTATAAATGAGTAATTGTATGTAAAAAATAATGTGATAAGGGCATCTACTAAGAAATAATATAAGGATCTTGAAATCTCCCAACTTTTTATAAGCTCAAATTTAAAAAGCTTAATTAAGCAAATGATTAGTTCAGTTAAGAGTTGAATTGTAATTGAGAGCAGAGCAGCAGACACAGGGGGGCAGGGTGGGTTATGCAGGGGAACTCTCTCTGGTCCTTGAGGGCTGAATGATATTCAGCTTGTTTTTTTCAGATTTCTTATTTAACAAATCAACCTGCTTAGCTGATCAAAATAAAACTCTTCTGTGTCTTTAGAAATGGATCATTTCAGTTGTTCATAGAATATGTTACATTAAAGTGATCATTGTCAGTTTTGCTGCTGGATAAGGTTAACAACATGCAGTTTGTTCGGATTAAACCCAATCGGACCGCACTGAGATGTTCTACAGCAGGGGTAGGTAACCCCGCTCCTGGAGAGCCACAGTCCTGCAGGGTGCCGGTCCCGGAGAGCCACAGTCCTGCCAGGGGTAGGTGGAGAGCCACAGTCCTGCAGGGTGCAGGGGTAGGTGACCCCGGTCCCGGAGAGCCACAGTCCTGCAGGTTGCAGGCAGGGGTAGGTGACCCCGGTCCTGGAGAGCCACAGTCCTGCAGGGTGCAGGGGTAGGTGACCCCGGTCCTGGAGAGCCACAGTCCTGCAGGTTGCAGGGGTAGGTGACCCCGGTCCTGGAGAGCCACAGTCCTGCAGGTTGCAGGGGTAGGTAACCGCGGTCCTGGAGAGCCACAGTCCTGCAGGGTGCAGGGGTAGGTAACCCCGGTCCTGGAGAGCCACAGTCCTGCAGGGTGCAGGGGTAGGTGACCCCGGTCCCGGAGAGCCACAGTCCTGCAGGTTGCAGGGGTAGGTGACCCCGGTCCCGGAGAGCCACAGTCCTGCAGGGTGCAGGGGTAGGTGACCCCGGTCCTGGAGAGCCACAGTCCTGCAGGGTGCAGGGGTAGGTGACCCCGGTCCTGGAGAGCCACAGTCCTGCAGGGTGCAGGGGTAGGTAACCGTGGTCCTGGAGAGGTCCTGGAGAGCCACAGTCCTGCAGGGTGCAGGGGTAGGTGACCCCGGTCCCGGAGAGCCACAGTCCTGCAGGTTGCAGGGGTAGGTGACCCCGGTCCCGGAGAGCCACAGTCCTGCAGGGTGCAGGGGTAGGTGACCCCGGTCCTGGAGAGCCACAGTCCTGCAGGGTGCAGGGGTAGGTAACCGCGGTCCTGGAGAGCCACAGTCCTGCAGGGTGCAGGGGTAGGTGACCCCAGGGGTAGGTCCTGGAGAGCCACAGTCCTGCAGGTTACAGGGGTAGGTGACCCCGGTCCCGGAGAGCCACAGTCCTGCAGGGTGCAGGGGTAGGTGACCCCGGTCCTGGAGAGCCACAGTCCTGCAGGGTGCAGGGGTAGGTGACCCCGGTCCTGGAGAGCCACAGTCCTGCAGGGTGCTGGGGTAGGTAACCCCGGTCCTGGAGAGCCACAGTCCTGCAGGGTGCAGGGGTAGGTGACCCCGGTCCTGGAGAGCCACAGTCCTGCAGGGTGCAGGGGTAGGTGACCCCGGTCCTGGAGAGCCACAGTCCTGCAGGGTGCAGGGGTAGGTAACCGTGGTCCTGGAGAGCCACAGTCCTGCAGGGTGCAGGGGTAGGTGACCCCGGTCCTGGAGAGCCACAGTCCTGCAGGGTGCAGGGGTAGGTGACCCCGGTCCTGGAGAGCCACGGTCCTGCAGGGTGCAGGGGTAGGTGACCCCGGTCCTGGAGAGCCACAGTCCTGCAGGGTGCAGGGGTAGGTGACCCCGGTCCTGGAGAGCCACAGTCCTGCAGGGTGCAGGGGTAGGTGACCCCGGTCCTGGAGAGCCACAGTCCTGCAGGGTGCAGGGGTAGGTGACCCCGGTCCTGGAGAGCCACAGTCCTGCAGGGTGCAGGGGTAGGTAACCCCGGTCCTGGAGAGCCACAGTCCTGCAGGTTGCAGGGGTAGGTGACCCCGGTCCTGGAGAGCCACAGTCCTGCAGGGTGCAGGGGTAGGTGACCCCGGTCCTGGAGAGCCACAGTCCTGCAGGTTGCAGGGGTAGGTGACCCCGGTCCCGGAGAGCCACAGTCCTGCAGGGTGCAGGGGTAGGTGACCCCGGTCCCGGAGAGCCACAGTCCTGCAGGTTGCAGGGGTAGGTGACCCCGGTCCCGGAGAGCCACAGTCCTGCAGGTTGCAGGGGTAGGTGACCCCGGTCCCGGAGAGCCACAGTCCTGCAGGTTGCAGGGGTAGGTGACCCCGGTCCTGGAGAGCCACAGTCCTGCAGGGTGCAGGGGTAGGTGACCCCGGTCCTGGAGAGCCACAGTCCTGCAGGGTGCAGGGGTAGGTGACCCCGGTCCTGGAGCCACAGCCAGGGGTAGTCCTGCTGCAGGGGTAGGTGACCCCGGTCCTGGAGAGCCACAGTCCTGCAGGGTGCTGGGGTAGGTGACCCCGGTCCTGGAGAGCCACAGTCCTGCAGGGTGCAGGGGTAGGTGACCCCGGAGAGCCACAGTCCTGCAGGGGTAGACCCCGGTCCCGGAGAGCCACAGTCCTGCAGGGTGCAGGGGTAGGTGACCCCGGTCCCGGAGAGCCACAGTCCTGCAGGGTGCAGGGGTAGGTGACCCCGGTCCCGGAGAGCCACAGTCCTGCAGGTTGCAGGGGTAGGTGACCCCGGTCCCGGAGAGCCGCAGTCCTGCAGGGTGCAGGGGTAGGTGACCCCGGTCCCGGAGAGCCAGGGTGCAGTCCTGCAGGGTGCAGGGGTAGGTGACCCCGGTCCCGGAGAGCCACAGTCCTGCAGGGTGCAGGGGTAGGTGACCCCGGTCCCGGAGAGCCGCAGTCCTGCAGGGTGCAGGGGTAGGTGACCCCGGTCCCGGAGAGCCACAGTCCTGCAGGGTGCAGGGGTAGGTGACCCCGGTCCCGGAGAGCCACAGTCCTGCAGGGTGCAGGGGTAGGTGACCCCGGTCCCGGAGAGCCACAGTCCTGCAGGGTGCAGGGGTAGGTGACCCCGGTCCTGGAGAGCCACAGTCCTGCAGGGTGCAGGGGTAGGTGACCCCGGTCCTGGAGAGCCACAGTCCTGCAGGGTGCAGGGGTAGGTGACCCCGGTCCTGGAGAGCCGCAGTCCTGCAGGGTGCTGGGGTAGGTGACCCCGGTCCTGGAGAGCCACAGTCCT
>NW_024474467.1:0-10000 GCF_017654505.1 Polyodon spathula
GCAGGGTGCAGGGGTAGGTAACCCCGGTCCTGGAGAGCCACAGTCCTGCAGGGTGCAGGGGTAGGTGACCCCGGTCCTGGAGAGCCACAGTCCTGCAGGGTGCTGGGGTAGGTGACCCCGGTCCTGGAGAGCCGCAGTCCTGCAGGTTGTTGTTTTGTAAGTATTGTTATTTTATTTCTTAACAGATTCCCCTCCCTGTTATTATATATCCACTTATAATTGTTATAAGATGATATTACATTATTTATTTTTTTACATGCAATTACCCGCTTATTCAGTTGGGTTTTTACTGGAGCAATCTAGGAGGAGAAGTTCCTTCTTTTTCAAGGGTACAGCAGCAGTGTGTCCTCCAACCTGGGACTGAACCCCCAACCCTCCGGTCAAGAGTCCCGAGCCCCCCTAACCACTCCCTCACCCTGCTGCAGAGTTCATTCTAGTTTTAGGCAATAAGCACAGTTAAAGGTCATATGTTTGAACATATGTCATATGTTTAAAACAGTCATATACTGTAGTGAAGTATATGAATACCTGCCAATTTCTGCCCACGCTGTCTGCACCAGAGGTGCATCTGACATTGCTTGATCTTTTATTTTTGTTATTTTTAAGCACTTCAGGTATTTTTTAATACAAGGTGTTTTGTTCCTTGGTGGCTTACATAGCTGGTTTCCATCTTGGATCAATGAAGCAGGCTCTGAGCCCATATGGTTGCTTCTTACCAACTTACTGGGAACAGCTGAGGCTGTTAATTATACAATGACCTGTCCTGTTTGAGCTGTGGAAATCAACACTGAGTCAGGGGCCAGGTGGTTGGAGTGAGCTGTGTGTTTGTCTGGCTCGTTGGGCTAGTTTCACACACCCTGATTGACACTAAGCTCTGATGACCTCGCCTACTGTATGTTAACAATAGGTCACGTTACATGTGTGTTTGACATTTTGTAAGGAAAAGGGGTGGGGGTGGGATCATTCTCAAAACACTGAGTTCTGTTTTCAGTAAACTAACTGAGAATATCTGCTGACAGCTATCTTTGTAGAGAATAACTTAACCAAATCCACGCTGATGCAGACGCATTGACAACCTGAGCCCTTCTATAACTGTGCATTGGTTTTGAACAGGAGTCAATCTAGAAATAATAGAGCAGCACCCCATGTGAATCACCATGTCTGCATTGCAATCAATATGATAATGAAACAGAACAAACGCCTGCATGAGCCTGACATCTACATGAGTTACACAAGCATGTTCTGCATTATTGTACAGAAAGCACATTGTGCATCATTTAGACATTGCAAGATTGGAGCAGATCTTTGCAAAGATATTTTTTAAAGCTGTATTTACCATCATTATTTTGTAATATTTTTAAATCAAATGGAAAAATTAAATGTTCATACCTGAACAAATGACACCAACATCCTTCTGACAAGTTGTCAATCTTCTATAGAGCAGCTGATCAGAGATTGTTCTTTTCCTGAACAACGATGACCTTTTAGCCAGTAGGGGCCAGTCCTGTTCCCAAAGTGTGCTCCAACTGGAGCAGCCACAGCGTAGCCACATCCCAGCTCTCTGCACACAACCCGAGCATGGTTCCAGTAATCCCCACACACCGCCTCCCACTGATCCTTCTAATAGAACTCAACTCTCCCAGAGCAGCTGACTGGCCATTGCCCAGTCTGATATTTACAATATCTGTCATTGAATACAAGAGAAATGTACACTTGTCAGATTTAAAATACAAATTCATACTTGGTCTGAGATTAATTACCCTTATTGTTTCACTATGATGAGTATTTCATACAATCAAGGATCAAATCCTTAGTATTTTCTTTTTCAACTTAAAGGTTAGCATTTTGGATTTGCTCATATTAACCAATTTGAAGGCTTCATGTTTTATGAATAGGGTGAACTAATTTCACATTTGACACGGCCACTATTTTATTCTAAAGACAGCGCAGAACAGAAAGGAGTTTGATTCTTTCATGAGAGGCGAGCCTCACTTACTTACGCCACCCGACGTCTTGATCAGAAACAATCTAGCATGGAGCCTGAGGTTTTGAATGCAGTAGAAACTCTGTTAAACAATTGAGTTTCTTTAAAACGTACTTATTTATTAACAGCAAGACAAAATAACTACAGAAGGATGCTTTTCACCTCCATTGTGGAAACTCTACCGCTCTGCAGCAGTATCACACTGTCAGCGCATGCACTGGAACACGATTCTTTTCTTTTTACTTTATTACTGAAATTGTTTCTCACTGGTCTGCATCATGATCTGCTCCTGGTGTCTTTTTCCTTCTCAATCTGTATTTTACAAAATATGAAAGCAAGACACTTATTTCCCAGCTCTTGTTTGTAAACATAACATCACACAGCTGGCAGGGTGAGGATTTGATGACATCACTCAAACGGGTAGAACTACAAATCTGCTACAGAACTACAAACATGGAGCCACATTTTATTTCAGGCACTGTCTGTATACAAAACAAGATTCCAGTTTGATTATTGATTATAGGACACCCAAGGTAAGTTTCAAGGTAAGAGTTAGGGGAGTGCAATGGTGCGAGAATGTTTTGTTTGTTAACTTTGTTGTGAAAGCGAATGCACAGCCTACTGTTTAAGTCTTTTATTTTGGCCCTTGTGCCACAGTGTGTTTGTTCCTGTGTTTTATGCGCAGTGCGTTTGTTCCTGTGTTTTGTGCGCAGTGTGATTGTTCCTGTGTGTTGTGCGCAGCGTGTTTGTTCCTGTGTTTTATGCGCAGTGTGCTTGTTCCTGTGTTTTATGCGCAGTGTGCTTGTTCCTGTGTTTTGTGCGCAGTGTGTTTGTTCCTGTGTTTTGTGTGCAGTGTGTTTGTTCCTGTGTTTTGTGTTTTAATGAAATGTGAGCAGCAGCGTTTCGCTTCAGTGTCTGTCTCTGAGTCTCTAATTCCTGCTGGTCACATCTTGGGCCGTGATGCTACCATGTCACACAAGTGTATGTGATTTTTTTGTGGGATTTTCATCTGACATTTTGGGCTTAAAATACTTTCTTTGAAGTGGATTTCTGCCAATGTGTGATCGTGACATCACCAAACTACCTTCTGAATACCCAGAATGCCTCAGGCTTCTAACATCATAGTCCTGTAAATAGAACCATTAAACACCCTTCAGATCCAGGACACTAACCCTAAATGTGTGAATACAGAGCGCTTCACCCAGATCTCTTTAACATGCTGTACATCTGCATCGATACCAAGCTACTCAACCCGGGAGGCAAAGGCATGGCCAAAGTCTTTCAGTATGTCACTGTTTTCATTTCTTACCTGAACAAATGACCCCAGCATCCTCACTGTGATTACAGCTTGTTGTTTGCACAGGGCTTATCCTGCAATGTGCCTGTGATTTTGCTGGAACGCATCCCATAATAGGTTTCCAGACAGAACCAGTCCCCTCTCCAAAGAGTGAAGCCTGTGGAGCAGATGCAGCATAGCCACAACCCAGATCCCTGCACACAAGCTGGGCAATACCAATGCTCACATCACACAGTGTGCCCCATTGGTCTTTGTGATAAATCTCAAGCCTGCCAGAGCAGCTGTGACTCCCACTGACCAGTCTGATATCCCAGCTGCCTTCTGAAAAACAGAACATATTAGCACAATCTTCAACTGCAGCCCAGTCATGCTCCACTGAAACCGTGTGCTGAGAATCAAAATGCTGATATAGCTCGAACATGGCAAGAGAGAGCAAAGAAAAAAAAAAAAGAGAGTCTAGATTTATTCAGGCATCCGAGGGGAAGAATGAATTTAAACAGAATACACTAAAAAGGTTTGAAACAGAGTAAATGTATAACAGCTATGGTTTGCTTTTATTTGACTAGCAGTGAACTCGGGGTCAAGCATTCCAAATCCTAAATTAAATCACTCTGAATGTTTCCTTGTACACCACACTTCAAAACAAATTAGGCTTAAATATCCCAACCCATTTCCCACACATATCCTGCAGTGTTATATGCACAATACAGACAACAAACCAACACACATTGTGCTAAACCGATCATATCTGCTCAAGCACTGTCAGTAATGGTGTATCATCCTGTGAAGCATCGCACTGTATCACACAACGTAAAGGACACACTGTTAACAAAACCATTCCTGCGCATCGTAATGCGATCGCTGCTCTCGGGCTGCAGCAAACACACAGCCGCCCTGCCTGAGACGCCGCGGCTGCGTTTTGTTCACAGGGTGTGGGAGGATTGTACGGGTGTTATAGTATCCAGTACAGGACAGGGACTGGTTTGGGGATTTTACAATCCCGCTGAAAGCGAAGGGGTGTGTCGGCGGGACCTCGGTTTAAAATCCCGCTGAAAACGAAGGGGTGTGTCGGCGGGACCTCGGTTTAAAATCCCGCTGAAAGCTAAGGGGTGTGTCGGCGGGACCTCGGTTTAAAATCCCGCTGAAAGGGAAGGGGTGTGTCGGCGGGACCTCGGTTTAAAATCCCGCTGAAAGGGAAGGGGTGTGTCGGCGGGACCTGTAAGGATATATTAAAGCAGTAGTTTGATCTTCCGTACACTATAATGTTATGTATATAACTCAGGGCAGTTCTCTTTTCATTCGCTACAGCTTGGTGTGCGTGTCGCTCATTACCTGGTAGCAGAAGTGGGGCAAAAAGCAGCAGGGATGTGATTAAACCCCCGGCGGCTTTAGAAATGCCAGGGACCGTGCACAGTAACTGGAGGATATTCAAGCAAGCGTTTCTGCTGTACCTGAAAGCAATCGGAGCAAACAACAGCAGCGCTGAGCAGAAAGTTGCTTTATTGCGAACTATAGACGCGCTCAAGAAGCGAGCGCTCTGCAGCGAACAAGAGCGGGAATGAAAACAGCTGCAGCCGCGGCGGCGGCGGGAGGCATCCCGGTAAACCGAGTCCTGCACACGGGAACATCTGCTCAGGATAATAGAAAGAAACACTCTCTCTCTTTCTCTCTCCACACCATCTCTCCTCTCTCTCTCCTCCCCCTCTCTCTTTCTCTCTCCTCTCTCTTCTATCCTCTCTCCTCCCACTCTTTCCCTCTCTCTCTCTCCCCCTCTCTCTCTCTCCTCCGCTACTCTGTCCTATCTCTCTCTCCTCCCCCTCTCTCTCATCTATCTCTCTCTCTATCTCCCTCTCTTTCTCTCTCTCTCTCTCCTCCTCTTTCTTTCTCTCTCTCTCTCTCTCCCCTCCTCTCTCTCTCTCTCTCTTCCTCCCCTCTCTATCTCCTCTTTCCTCTCCTCTCTCTGTCTCTCCTCTCTCTTCTCTCCTCTCTCCGTCTGTCCTCTCCTCTCTCTATCTCTCTCTCCCTCTCTCTCTCTCCTCTCTCCTCTCTCTCCCTCTCTCTTTCTCTCTCCTCCCCTTTCTCTCCCTTTCTCTCTCTCCGCTCCTTTCGTCCTCCTCCTCCTCCTCTCTCTCGTTTTTGAGGGAATCTCTCCCTCTCCCTCTCTCTTTCTCCTCACTCTCTCTACTACTTCTCTCCTCCCCCTCTCTCCTCTCTCTCTCTCCTCCCCCTCTCTCTCTCTCCTCCCCCTCTCTCTACTCTCTCTCTCCTCTCTCCTCCCCTCTCTTCCTCTCTCCCTCTCTCCTTCTCTCTCCCTCTCTCTCTTCTCCCCTCTCTCTCTCTTTCCTCTCCTCTCTCCCTCTCTCTCCTCTCTCCTCTCTCTCCTCTCTCTCCCCTCTCTCTCTCTCTCTCCCCTCCACTCTCTCTCCTCCCCCTCTATATCTCTCTCCTCTCCTCTCCTCCCTCTCTCTCTCCTCTCTCTTTCCCCCTTTCTCCCTCCTCCCCTCTCTCTCTTTCTCCTCTCTCTCTCCCTCTCTCTCTCCTCCCCCCCTCTCTCTTTCTCTCTCTCTCTCCTCTCTCTCCTCTCCCCTCTCTCTCCCTCACTCTCTCTCTGCCCCAAACCTCTCTCTCCTCTCTCTATCTCTCCTCCCCTCTCATTTCTCTCCCCTCTCTCTCTCTCCTCCCCCCCCCCTTCGCTGGTCACGATCTTCCCGCTCGCTCCTCTCCTCCCTGTCTCTCTCTCCTCTCCCTCTCCTCTCCTCTCCCCCTCCCCCCCCTCTTTTCATCCTTCGCTCCTCCTCTCCCTCCCCCTCTCCTCCCTCTCCTCTATTTTCTCTCTCCTCTCGCTCCACCGTCCTTCGTGGGCTCTTGTCCGGGGGGGGGGGCCCTCTCCTCTGCTCGGTCCCTCGTCTCTCCCTCCCTCTCATCCTCCCCTATGCTCTCTCTACTCTCCTCCTCCCCTCCTCTCCCTACTCTCTTCCTCGTACCCCTCTCTATTGTCTCTCTCTGTCTCTCTCATCTCTGCCTGTCTCTCCTCCTCCTCTCTCTCCTCTCTTCTTCTCTTCTTCCCTCCCCATCTGTCCTCCTCTCCTCCCTCTTCCTCTCCCTCGCTCTCCTCCCCATCTCTATCCTCCCGCTCCCTCGTCCTACTGTCGCTCTCCTCCCCTGTCTCTTTCTCTCGTCTCCCCTCCCCTTCTCCCCTCCCTCCCCTCTCCTACCCCTCTCTCCTCCCCTCTCTCCCTCTCACCTGTTTTCTCTTCCTTCTCCCCCCGCCCTCCTCCCTCTCCTCTCTCTCTCCCCATCTCTCTCTCCTCTGTCCTCCTCCTCTCTTTCTCCCCTCTCTCATCCAATATCTGACTTCTTCCCACCCTCTTCCTACTACTCCCCACCCCTCCTGTCTCTCTCCTCTCCCCTCTCCCTGCTCGCTCTTTCTCTCTCCTCCCTCCACCCCCCCTCTCTCCTCCCTCTCTACTCTCTCCTCCCCCTCTTTCCTCTCTATTTCTTTCTCTCTCTCTCCTCCCCTCTCTCCCTCTCCTCCCCCTATTTCTCTCTATCTCTCTCTCCCCTCTCTCTATCCCTCTCCCCTCTCTCTCCCTCTGTCCTAACTCTCCTCCCCCTTCTCTCTTTGCTCGCTCTACTCCTCCCCTCCTCTCATCATCTCTGCTCTCTCCTCCTCCTCCTCCCCCTCTCTGCTTCTCCTCTACTCTCCTCTCCCCTCCCCTCTCTCTCCCCCCCTCTCTCCCCCCCTATCTCCCTATCTCCTCCCCCTCTCTCTCTCTCTCTCTCTCTCCTCCTCTCCCCTCTCTCTCCTCTCTCCTCTCCTCCCCCTCCTCTCTTCCTCCCGCTCTCCTCTCATCTACCTCTCTCCTCCCTCTCTCGCTCTCTCTCCTTCCCCCTCTCTAAAAGCTCTCCTCCCTCCACTTCTCACTCCGGGGTCTTTCTCCTCCTCTCCCGCTCTTGACCCCCTCTCCACTCTAATCCTCCCCGCTATCTCTATCTCCTCCCCTTTCTCTCTCCTCTCCCTCCCCCTCGCTCTTTCTCTCTCTTTTCTCTCTCCACCTCCCCGCCTCTCCTCCCTATTCTCTCCTCCCCTCACTTTTCACTATTCCCACTCTCATCTCCCTCTCTTCCATCACTCCCCCCTCGCTCTCTTTCCCTGCTCCTCTCTCCTTCCCCCTCTCCTCTCTCTCCCCCCCTCTCTCTCCTACCCCCTCCCCCCTCTCTCTCTCTCTCCTCGCCCTCTCTTTCCCACTCCTCCCCTCTCTCTCTCGTCTCTTTCTCTCTCCTCGCGCCTCCTCCTCGCTCGCTCTTCTCCTCTACCTTCTCTCTCCGCTCTCTTTCTATCTCTCTCCTCCCCCTATCTCTCCTCTATTTCTCTCTCCTCTGCTCTGCTCCACCTCTCTCTCCTCCCCCTCTCTCCCTCTCTACCCCCCCCCCCCCCTCTCTCTCCTCCCCTCTCTTTCCCTCCCCCCCCTCTCTCTCTCCCCTCTCTCTCTCCCCCTCTCTCTCTCTATCCTCCCTCTCTCTCTCTCTCTCCCACTCCTCTCTCTCCTCTCTCTCTTCCATCTCCTCTATCTCTCCTCACCCGCTCTCTCTCCACTCGTCTCCTCTGATCGCGCTCGCTCACTCCCTCCCCCCCCCCTCTCTCTCTCTCCCTCTCTCCTCCCCCCCTCTCTCCCCTCAAGAAGTCCTCCCTCCTCTCCTCCCCCTCTCTTTCTTCTCTCCTCTGCTCTCTCTCTCTCTCTCCTCCCCCCTCTCTCTCTCTCTCCCCTCTCTCTCTTTCTCTCTCTCCTCCCCCTCTCCTCCTAAGCGGTCTAGATACCTCTCTCCTCCCTCCGTTCGCTCTATCTAATCTCCCCTCTATCTCTTTCTCTGGGGTCTCTCCCCGCTCTCCCGCTCCTCTCTACTCTGCTCCTTCTCCAGAAGGAAAAAGATGAGGGAGAGGGAGGTAGGAAGACGAAGGAAGAGAGGGAGAGAGGAGCTCCCCACTCTCTGCTCCTAACTCCCCCCCTCCTCTCTCCCCTCTCCACCCCTCCCTCTCCTTCTCCCCTCTCCCTCGTCTCCTCCCCCTCTCTCTATCTATCTCTCTCTCTCTCCTCACTCCTCCTCTCTCTCTTCTCTCTCTCTCTCCACTCCCCTCTCTCCTCTCCCTCTCCTCTCCCCCTCTCTCTCTCTCTCCTCTCCCCCCCTCTCTCCTCCCCCTCTCTCTCTCTCTCCCTCTGCTCCTCTCTCTCTCCTCCCTCTCTCTCTCTCTCCTCTCTCTCTCTCTCCCTCTCCCCTCCCCTCTCTCTCCTCCCCCTCTCTCCCCTCTCTCTCTCTCTCCCCTTTGTCTCCCTCTCCTCCCAGTCCCCCTATCTTTCTCCTCTCCCTACTCTCGCCTCTCTTACCTCTCTCTTCTCCCCCTCTCTCCCCTCTCCCATTTCTCTCTCGGTCATACTCTCTCTCTCCGCCCCCGCTCTCTCTTCTCTTTCTCTCTCTCTCTCCCCTCTCTCTCTCTCCCTCTCTCTCTCTTTCTCTGTCTTTCTAATCTCCTCCTCCTCCTCTCTATCTCTCCTCTCTCCTGCTCTCTCGTCACTATTCTCTTCCGCTCCGCCTCTCTCTCTCTCCTCTCCTCCTCTCTCTCTCTCTCTCTCTCTCCCCCCTTTCTCTCTCCTCTCCCCCCCCTCCTCGTCCCCCTCTCTATCCTCTCTCTCCTCCCATCTATCCTCCTCTCCTCCCCCGCCCCCCCGCGCTCCCCCCGTCCCGACCCTCTCCTCTCGTCACCCCCCCTCTCTCTTTCAACCCTCTCTCTTTCTCTCTCCTCCCCTTTCTCCCTCTCCTAGCATCCCCCTAGTTTCCCTCTCCCCCTCGCCTAGAGGTCTCACTACCCTCTCTCTCCTCTCCCTGCTCATCTCCTACCCCTCTCTCCGCTATCCTCCCCCTCTCTTTCTCCTCTAGTCTCTCTATTTCTCTCTCCTCTCTCTCTCCCTCTCTCTCCCCCCCCCCCTCTCTTTCCTCCCGGTCCTCTCCCTTCTCCTCTCTATCTCTCATCCCCCTATTTCTCCTCACCTCCTCGCCTCTCTCCTCGCTATCTCCTCCCCCTCCTCATTCGCCCCTCTTTCTCTCTCCCCCCCTCTCTCTCCCTCCCCCTCCCTCCTCCGTCCCTCTCCTAATCCTCTCTCTCCCTCTTCCGCCCCCCTCTTCCCTCATCTCTCTCTCTCTCTCCTCCCCCACTCTCCTCTATCTCTCATCTCTCTCTATCTCTCTACCAGTATCTCTCTCCCCCCCCCTATCTCTCTCCCCCTCTCCCTCTCCCTCCTCTCTCCCCCCCCCCCCCCCCTTTCGTTCTCCTCCTCTCCTCCCCCTCTCTCTTCCTCTCCTCTCCCTCCCTGTCTAGTCGCCCTCCTCCTCTCTCCTACATCCTCTCTCCTCTACTAGACTCTCTCCTCCCCTCTCTTCCTCGCCCTCTCAGCCTCTATCTACTCTCTTCCTCTATCTCTCCCTCTCCCCTCTCCCCCTCTCATGTCTCTCTCAAACTCTCTCTCACCCCCTTTCCTCCTCTCTCTCTCTCTCTCTCCCCCTCTTCCCCTCTCTCTCCTCTCTCCTCTCCTCTCTCTCCTCCTCTCTGAACTCTCCCCTCTCACCTCTCCTCCCTCCTCTTTCTCTCCTCCTATGGCTCGAGTCTTTCTCTCTCTCCCCTCCTGCTCTCTCCTCTCTCTCCTCTCTCCTCCTCTCTCTCTCTC
>NW_024474467.1:15000-18687 GCF_017654505.1 Polyodon spathula
CTCCTCTCTCCCCCCTCCTCTCTCTCCCCCCCTCTCTCTCTCTCTCCTCTCTCTCTCTCCTCTCTCTCTTCTCCTCTCTCTCTCTCTCTCTCTCTTTCTCTCTATCTCTCTCTTCTCTATCTCCCTCTCCTCTCCTATTCTCTCTCCTCCCCTCTCTCTTTCTCTCTCCTCATACTCTCTCTCAGTGTCCTCTCTCTCTCCCTCTCTCTCACTCTCCTCCCCTCTCTCTCTCCCTTCCCCTCTCTCTCTGTGTCCCTCTCTCTGTCTCATCCTCTCTTTCTCTGTCTCTCTCTCTGTGTCTGTTCATAAACTGTGTCTCTCTCTGTCTGTCTCTCTCTGACCGTGTGTAAACTCAATCTCAGAGTGTCTGTGTGCTCTCTGACCGTTCATGCACTCAATCTCAGTGTGTCAGAGCGCTCTCTGACTGTTCATAAACTCAATCTCAGAGTGTCAGAGCGCTCTCTGATCAGTTCATAAACTCAATCTCAGAGTGTCAGTGCGCTCTCTGACCGTTCATAAACTCAATCTCAGAGTGTCAGAGCGCTCTCTGACCGTTCATAAACTCAATGTGTGAGTGTCAGAGTGTCTCTGTCCGTTCATAAACTCAATCTTAGAGTGTGTGAGTGCTCTCTGACCGTTCATGTGTCTCAATCTCAGTGTGTCAGAGTCTCTCTCTGTGTCGTTCTGTGTGTGTGTCTCAGAGTGTGTGAGCGCTGTCTGTGTGTTCATAAACTGTGTCTCAGAGTGTCAGAGTCTCTCTGTGTTCATAAACTCAATCTCAGAGTGTCAGAGCGCTCTCTGTGTGTTCATAAACTCAATCTCAGTGTCAGAGTGCTCTCTGACCGTTCATAAACTCAATCTCAGTGTCAGAGCGCTCTCTGTGTGTTGTGTCTCAATCTGTGTGTGTCAGAGTCGCTCTCTGACCGTTGTGTAAACTCAATCTCAGAGTGTGTGAGCGCTCTGTGACCGTGTCATAAACTCAATCTCTAGTGTGTCAGAGCGCTCTCTGACCGTTTGTAAACTCAATCTCAGTGTGTCAGTGTGTGCTCTCTGTGTGTTCATAAACTCAATCTCAGAGTGTCAGTGTGTGCTCTCTGACTGTTCATAAACTCAATCTCAGTGTGTCAGAGCGCTCTCTGACTGTTCATAAACTCAATCTCAGAGTGTGAGCGCTCTCTGACCGTTCATAAACTCAATCTCAGAGTGTCAGAGCGCTCTCTGACCGTTCATAAACTCAATCTCAGTGTCAGAGCGCTCTCTGACCGTTCATAAACTCAATCTTTGTGTGTCAGTGCGCTCTCTGTGTGTGTGTGTGTCAATCTGTGTGTCAGTGTGTGTGTGACCGTGTGTGTCAATCTCAGAGTGTCAGAGCGCTCTCTGACCGTTCATAAACTCAATCTCAGAGTGTCAGTGCGCTCTATGAGTGTTCATAAACTCAATCTCAGTGTGTCAGTCGCTCTCTGACTGTTCATAAACTCAATCTCTGAGTGTCAGAGCGCTCTCTGACCGTTCATAAACTCAATCTCAGAGTGTCAGAGCGCTCTCTGTGTGTTCATAAACTCAATCTGTGAGTGTCAGTCGCTCTCTGACCGTTCATAAACTCAATCTCAGAGTGTCGGAGCGCTCTCTGACCGTTCATAAACTCAATCTCAGTGTCAGAGCGCTCTCTGACCGTTCATAAACTCAATCTCAGTGTCAGAGCGCTCTCTGTGTGTTCATAAACTCAATCTCAGAGTGTGTGAGCGCTCTCTGACCGTTCATAAACTCAATCTCAGAGTGTCAGAGCGCTCTCTGACCGTTCATAAACTCAATCTCAGAGTGTCTGAGCGCTCTCTGACCGTTCATAAACTCAATCTCAGAGTGTCAGAGCGCTCTCTGACCGTTCATAAACTCAATCTCAGAGTGTCAGAGCGCTCTCTGACCGTTCATAAACTCAATCTCAGAGTGTCAGAGCGCTCTCTGACCGTTCATAAACTCAATCTCAGAGTGTCAGAGCGCTCTCTGACCGTTCATAAACTCAATCTCAGAGTGTCAGAGTACTCTCTGACCGTTCATAAACTCAATCTCAGAGTGTCAGAGCGCTCTCTGACCGTTCATAAACTCAATCTC
This sequence comes from Polyodon spathula, assembly GCF_017654505.1. Lineage (NCBI taxonomy): Eukaryota > Metazoa > Chordata > Actinopteri > Acipenseriformes > Polyodontidae > Polyodon > Polyodon spathula. Next base: position 17,110 of record NW_024474467.1, read on the forward strand.
AGAGTGTCAGAGCGCTCTCTGACCGTTCATAAACTCAATCTCAGAGTGTCAGAGCGCTCTCTGACCGTTCATAAACTCAATCTCAGAGTGTCAGAGCGCTCTCTGACCGTTCATAAACTCAATCTCAGAGTGTCAGAGCGCTCTCTGACCGTTCATAAACTCAATCTCAGAGTGTCAGAGCGCTCTCTGACCGTTCATAAACTCAATCTCAGAGTGTCAGAGCGCTCTCTGACCGTTCATAAACTCAATCTCAGAGTGTCAGAGCGCTCTCTGACCGTTCATAAACTCAATCTCAGAGTGTCAGAGCGCTCTCTGACCGTTCATAAACTCAATCTCAGAGTGTCAGAGCGCTCTCTGACCGTTCATAAACTCAATCTCAGAGTGTCAGAGCGCTCTCTGACCGTTCATAAACTCAATCTCAGAGTGTCAGAGCGCTCTCTGACCGTTCATAAACTCAATCTCAGAGTGTCAGAGCGCTCTCTGACCGTTCATAAACTCAATCTCAGAGTGTCAGAGCGCTCTCTGACCGTTCATAAACTCAATCTCAGAGTGTCAGAGCGCTCTCTGACCGTTCATAAACTCAATCTCAGAGTGTCAGAGCGCTCTCTGACCGTTCATAAACTCAATCTCAGTGTCAGAGCGCTCTCTGACCGTTCATAAACTCAATCTCAGAGTGTCAGAGCGCTCTCTGACCGTTCATAAACTCAATCTCAGAGTGTCAGAGCGCTCTCTGACCGTTCATAAACTCAATCTCAGAGTGTCAGAGCGCTCTCTGACCGTTCATAAACTCAATCTCAGAGTGTCAGAGCGCTCTCTGACCGTTCATAAACTCAATCTCAGAGTGTCAGAGCGCTCTCTGACCGTTCATAAACTCAATCTCAGAGTGTCAGAGCGCTCTCTGACCGTTCATAAACTCAATCTCAGAGTGTCAGAGCGCTCTCTGACCGTTCATAAACTCAATCTCAGAGTGTCGGAGCGCTCTCTGACCGTTCATAAACTCAATCTCAGAGTGTCAGAGCGCTCTCTGACCGTTCATAAACTCAATCTCAGAGTGTCAGAGCGCTCTCTGACCGTTCATAAACTCAATCTCAGAGTGTCAGAGCGCTCTCTGACCGTTCATAAACTCAATCTCAGAGTGTCAGAGCGCTCTCTGACCGTTCATAAACTCAATCTCAGAGTGTCAGAGCGCTCTCTGACCGTTCATAAACTCAATCTCAGAGTGTCAGAGCGCTCTCTGACCGTTCATAAACTCAATCTCAGAGTGTCAGAGCGCTCTCTGACCGTTCATAAACTCAATCTCAGAGTGTCGGAGCGCTCTCTGACCGTTCATAAACTCAATCTCAGTGTCAGAGCGCTCTCTGACCGTTCATAAACTCAATCTCAGAGTGTCGGAGCGCTCTCTGACCGTTCATAAACTCAATCTCAGAGTGTCAGAGCGCTCTCTGACCGTTCATAAACTCAATCTCAGAGTGTCAGAGCGCTCTCTGACCGTTCATAAACTCAATCTCAGAGTGTCGGAGCGCTCTCTGACCGTTCATAAACTCAATCTCAGAGTGTCAGAGCGCTCTCTGACCGTTC
>NW_024474467.1:19187-19978 GCF_017654505.1 Polyodon spathula
TGCTTAGCTGTATTGTATTTTTATCTCGTTTTATTGCTTTAGCTGTTAGCTAATCTCTTAGCTGTATTGCTTTCTCTCTTAGCTGTATTGTAATCTCTTAGCTGTATTGCTTTCTCTCTTAGCTGTATTGTAATCTCTTAGCTGTATTGCTTTCTCTCTTAGCTGTATTGTAATCTCTTAGCTGTATTGTAATCTCTTTAGCTGTATTGCTATTGCTCTCTCTTAGCTGTATTGCTTTCTCTCTTAGCTGTATTGTTTCTCTCTTAGCTGTATTGTAATCTCTTAGCTGTATTGCTTTCTCTCTTAGCTGTATTGTAATCTCTTAGCTGTATTGCTTTCTCTCTTAGCTGTATTGTAATCTCTTAGCTGTATTGCTTTCTCTCTTAGCTGTATTGTAATCTCTTAGCTGTATTGCTTTCTCTCTTAGCTGTATTGTAATCTCTTAGCTGTATTGCTTTCTCTCTTAGCTGTATTGTAATCTCTTAGCTGTATTGTAATCTCTTAGCTGTATTGCTTTCTCTCTTAGCTGTATTGTAATCTCTTAGCTGTACTGTAACTTGCCCTGCATAAGGGCGTCAGTCAAGCAAAAATTAAGAATCAGGCTAAGCTGCTGCTGCCTTCAAACCAAAACTGAATAGATTTTTTTTCAAACACCCTTGATTGATAAATTCAGCACCATTTTTCACGTTTTGTATCCCTTTTTAAATTGTGTTGACACGCTAATGAAAAGGAACGGGCAATTTCCAGATTTTGCCGCCTTTAAAATAGATCTTATTCATGAGAGAAAAGTG
>NW_024474468.1:0-4356 GCF_017654505.1 Polyodon spathula
ATCAGTATGACTTGTTCCATTGCTCAAAATGTACTGTCCATGAGTGGCGGCCATTTTGTTTTTCTATTTTCAGAATTCTCCAATAGTGATGGACTTTGCAGAACAGTCCCTAGATGATCAATATGAAGGCTGCAGAGACAAAATGTTACTAGAAGTGCGAAAAGTTTACCTGAAGAAAGACAGCAAGAACTTTAGAAAGGCTTGGTCTATGGCTACAATGGCAATGAAAAACAAACCTCTCAAAGGCCTGACGCCAGAACAAGCCATGGCCGTCTACACTTACTCCACCAGACACATTTACACCGACGCATCGGTCAGAAACGGAGGCGGAAACAATTACAAGGGGCTCCCGTTCAAGGCGCTGCATTGTTACTGAAGCTGAAAACCAAATTTAAAAACTGTTACAATGTGTACAGGGGCGTTTCCATGCCCACAAAAGCGAGCGTGGGTCAAATCGTCCGCTTCGGCCAGTTCACCTCCACTTCACGAAGCCTAAAGGTTGCAACAGGTTACGGGACGGCAACTGTGTTTGTCATGAAAACCTGCTGAGGTGCATCGATTGACGATTATTCGTGGTTCATTAAAAACGAGGAGGTCATGGTGCCGCCATTCGAGAAGTTCCAAGTTTTTTAAATTTCTTTCTCCTCTCGCTTTTCCGTTCTCCAATTCTGAACACACCACCTAGAGCAGGGAGAGCTGCACGCTTAAGTACCATGGCAGAGGGGTTTAACTAGTTCATAATTATTCTATTACCCCTCGGCCACAATCTGCACAAGTTTATTAATTGTGTGACTGCCGGCTAGTTTAACAACTTGCTAGCCGACAGCCACATATTACCACAAGGTTTTTAATACCAAATATAGGGATATAAGAGCGGTGCAAGGAGGCATCCCTGAGCGGTGCAAGGCATGGCATCCCTGAGCGGTGCAAGGCAGGCATCCCTGAGCGGTGCAAGGCAGGCATCCCTGAGCGGTGCAAGGCAGGCATCCCTGAGCGATGCAAGGCAGGCATCCCTGAGCGATGCAAGGCAGGCATCCCTGCAAAAGGCATCCCTGAGTGGTGCAAGGCAGGCATCCCTGAGCGGTGCAAGGCAGGCATCCCTGAGAGGTGCAAGGAAGGCATCCCTGAGCGGTGCAAGGCAGGCATCCCTGAGAGGTGCAAGGCAGGCATCCCTGAGAGGTGCAAGGCAGGCATCCCTGAGTGGTGCAAGGCAGGCATCCCTGAGCGGTGCAAGGAAGGCATCCCTGAGTGGTGCAAGGAAGGCATCCCTGAGCGGTGCAAGGCAGGTGCAAGGCAGGCATCCCTGAGCGGTGCAAGGAGGCATCCCTGAGAGGTGCAAGGAAGGCATCCCTGAGCGGTGCAAGGTAGGCATCCCTGAGTGGTGCAAGGAAGGCATCCCTGAGCGGTGCAAGGCAGGCATCCCTGAGAGGTGCAAGGCAGGCATCCCTGAGAGGTGCAAGGCAGGCATCCCTGAGAGGTGCAAGGCAGGCATCCCTGAGCGGTGCAAGGCAGGCATCCCTGAGTGGTGCAAGGAAGGCATCCCTGAGCGGTGCAAGGCAGGCATCCCTGAGTGGTGCAAGGAAGGCATCCCTGAGCGGTGAAGGCATCCCTGAGTGGTGCAAGGCAGGCATCCCTGAGCGGTGCAAGGAAGGCATCCCTGAGTGGTGCAAGGAAGGCATCCCTGAGAGGTGCAAGGCAGGCATCCCTGAGAGGTGCAAGGAAGGCATGCAAGGCAGGCATCCCTGAGAGGTGCAAGGCAGGCATCCCTGAGAGGTGCAAGGAAGGCATCCCTGAGCGGTGCAAGGCAGGCATCCCTGAGAGGTGCAAGGCAGGCATCCCTGAGAGGTGCAAGGCAGGCATCCCTGAGCGGTGCAAGGCAGGCATCCCTGAGCGGTGCAAGGCAGGCATCCCTGAGTGGTGCAAGGCAGGCATCCCTGAGAGGTGCAAGGCAGGCATCCCTGAGAGGTGCAAGGCAGGCATCCCTGAGCGGTGCAAGGCAGGCATCCCTGAGAGGTGCAAGGCAGGCATCCCTGAGAGGTGCAAGGCAGGCATCCCTGAGAGGTGCAAGGCAGGCATCCCTGAGAGGTGCAAGGCAGGCATCCCTGAGAGGTGCAAGGCAGGCATCCCTGAGAGGTGCAAGGCAGGGTGCAAGGCAGGCATCCCTGAGCGGTGCAAGGCAGGCATCCCCTGGTGCAAGGCAGGCATCCCTGAGAGGTGCAAGGACAGGCATCCCTGGGGTTAGCAGAGGCAGGCAGCCGCTGTGACCCAGCGGTTTTCCCCCATGCTCCCCTCAGCAACATATGCAGGGGCTGCTGAGGCCCGGCAGCATCCCTGCCCTGTGCCCTCCAGGCATCCCTGAACGGTGCAAGGCAGCACCCTGCTCCCTTTAGGGACTCCCCCCTGCTCCCAAAATCAGTTTCCCCCGTGTCAGCAACCTATGCAGATGCAGCTCCAGCATCCTGCCCTCCAATGGGAGGTGATGGAGGCAGCTCCTGCTCCTCTTCATCTGTGGGAGGTGAACCAAGACTAGCAGTGGTGATGGGGTTAGTCCTCTTCACAGCCGCTGCGACCCAGCGGTTTTCCCCCATGCTCCCCTCAGCAAACAATGCAGGGGCTGCTGAGGTCCAGCAGCATCCTGCCCTGGTCCCTCCAATGGCGAAGGGAGCAGGCAGCTCCTGCTCCTCTTCTCCAGGTGGGATGGTGGTGGAGACAGAGGCAGCTCCTGCTGCTCTGCTCCTGGCGAAGGCAGCAGGGGCTCCTCCCCTTCTGGTGGCGAAGGCGGCAGGGGCTCCTCCCCTTCTGGCTGCAGTGGGGAACCAGCAGGCATGCTCCCTCTGCTGGTGGAGGTGGGAGTGGCAAGCAGTCCTCCCATGGTGGTGGAGGTGGAACCAGCAGGCATTCTCCCTCTGCTGGTGGAGGTGGGAGTTGCAAGCAGTCCTCCCATGGAGGTGGAGGTGGAACCATCAGGCATTCTCCCTCTTCTGGTGCAGGTACCTGGGATGTGGACGTTCGGCCTTCCCCCTCTTGGGCTGTGGACGTTCGGGCTCCTCCCACTCAGATGCAGGACATTCAGGCTCCTCCTTCTTGGGCTGTGGACGCACCGACTTCTCCCACTTCAGGTCTGTGTCCCCTCTCTCCCGCTCCTTCCTTCCTCTCTGCCTCCTCCTCACCTCTGCTTTTGTGTGAGGGCAGCAGCTCTTCTGGGTTCTCCAGGGGGCCTGGTCCTGGCTCACTTGGGCAGCCAACACCTCTCCCAGATATTGGGAGGGGCAGATGACCACTGTGTGCCCAAACTCCCCACAACCAGTGCACCACTCATCCAGGACATAGATCCAACCAACATCCCTCTGCAGCTGCTATTGCTGCTTCCTCCAGGTCCTCCTTTTCCCTCTTCTTCTTCCTCTTCCTCACTCCAAAAAGTTATAATTCAAAAAGTAAAGAAATAAATGAAAAAGACTGCAGTACCCTTTTCTGACCTGAGTCCAGGAGGCGCTGGTGATCCCACGCTGGACACCACGTATGGCAGGAAACAAACCACTGCAGGTACGGGGCAATGGCGCTTGTGCCGTTTTATTATAATACACAAAGATAAATAAAATATTTAAACAGAAAACACCTGCTCACAGACCACAAAATAAATAATTAAACCAAACAAAATCTCGAACACAAATAAACTGGCTGGGCAATCGCCTTCACTGAGCCTATGTTTATTTCTTTTTTAAATTTCTTTCTCCTCTTGCTCTCCCGTTCTCCACTTCTGAACACACCACCTAGAGCAGGGAGAGCTGCAGGTTTAAATACCGTGGCCGAGGGGTTTAACTAGTTTGTAATTATTCTATTACCCCTCGGCCACAATCTGCACAAGTTCATTATCCTTCACATTTTTCATTTTTGTGTGACTGCCGGCTAGTTTAACAACGCACTAGCCCACAGCCACACATTAACACAAGGGTTTTAAAACCAAATACACGGCATTCCGCCATCATCTATATCCAAAATAAACTCCATACAAAAAACAAATAATAAACAAATACAATATAACACAGGGGCGGAGGGGGAGACCCCATTCTAAAAATAAACAGTGTACAGGGCTGCTCGCCCTGTTGCAAGTGCATAAAGAAAAGAAGTTGTCAAAGTTGAGTCTACAGTCACGTGACACGAGTCATCTGACCAACGCAGGCTGCACAATACAGATATGCAATCTAAATTCATTCATTGAGGGCCATTTGATGTGCGCTGTATAAACCATTTCAAATATATGGAGAGACACAAATTGACTTGTTTTTAGTTTTTCTTTTTTAAGTCAACTTTTATAAGAGCAAAGCTATATTCAGAAATACAGGGTCCGTGTTTGAA
>NW_024474469.1:0-11243 GCF_017654505.1 Polyodon spathula
AGGTTGGTTCATGTATTTTACTATGCTAGGTGGGTTCATGTATTTTACTATGCTAGGTGGGTTCATGTATTTTACTATGTTCATGTATTTTACTATGCTAGGTGGGTTCATGTATTTTACTATGCTAGGTGGGTTCATGTATTTTACTATGCTAGGTGGGTTCATGTATTTTACTATGCTAGGTGGGTTCATGTATTTTACTATGCTAGGTGGAGTTCATGTATTTTACTATGCTAGGTGGGTTCATGTATTTTACTATGCTAGGTGGAGTTCATGTATTTTACTATGCTAGGTGGGTTCATGTATTTTACTATGCTAGGTGGAGTTCATGTATTTTACTATGCTAGGTTGGTCAATGTATTTTACTATGCTAGGTGGGTTCATGTATTTTACTATGCTAGGTGGGGTTCATGTATTTTACTATGCTAGGTGGAGTTCATGTATTTTACTATGCTAGGTGGAGTTCATGTATTTTACTATGCTAGGTGGGGTTCATGTATTTTACTATGCTAGGTTGGGTTCATGTATTTTACTATGCTAGGTGGGGTTCATGTATTTTACTATGCTAGGTGGGTTCATGTATTTTACTATGCTAGGTGGGTTCATGTATTTTACTATGCTAGGTGGAGTTCATGTATTTTACTATGCTAGGTGGAGTTCATGTATTTTACTATGCTAGGTGGAGTTCATGTATTTTACTATGCTAGGTTGGTCAATGTATTTTACTATGTATTTTATGTATTATGCTAGGTGGGTTCATGTATTTTACTATGCTAGGTGGGTTCATGTATTTTACTATGCTAGGTGGAGTTCATGTATTTTACTATGCTAGGTTGGTTCATGTATTTTACTATGCTAGGTGGGTTCATGTATTTTACTATGCTAGGTGGGTTCATGTATTTTACTATGCTAGGTGGGTTCATGTATTTTACTATGCTAGGTGGGTTCATGTATTTTACTATGCTAGGTTGGGTTCATGTATTTTACTATGCTAGGTGGGTTCTTGTATTTTACTATGCTAGGTGGGTTCATGTATTTTACTATGCTAGGTGGGTTCATGTATTTTACTATGCTAGGTGGGTTCATGTATTTTACTATGCTAGGTGGGTTCATGTATTTTACTATGCTAGGTGGGGTTCATGTATTTTACTATGCTAGGTGGGGTTCATGTATTTTACTATGCTAGGTGGGTTCATGTATTTTACTATGCTAGGTGGAGTTCATGTATTTTACTATGCTAGGTGGGTTCATGTATTTTACTATGCTATGGGTTCATGTATTTTACTATGCTAGGTGGAGTTCATGTATTTTACTATGCTAGGTGGGTTCATGTATTTACTATGCTAGGTGTTCATGTATTTTACTATGCTAGGTGGGTTCATGTATTTTACTATGCTAGGTGGGTTCATGTATTTTACTATGCTAGGTTGGTTCATGTATTTTACTATGCTAGGTGGAGTTCATGTATTTTACTATGCTAGGTGGGTTCATGTATTTTACTATGCTAGGTGGGTTCATGTATTTTACTATGCTAGGTGGGGTTCATGTATTTTACTATGCTAGGTGGGTTCATGTATTTTACTATGCTAGGTTGGTTCATGTATTTTACTATGCTAGGTGGGTTCATGTATTTTACTATGCTAGGTGGGTTCATGTATTTTACTATGCTAGGTGGGTTCATGTATTTTACTATGCTAGGGAGTTCATGTATTTTACTATGCTGGGTGGGTTCATGTATTTTACTATGCTAGGTGGGTTCATGTATTTTACTATGCTAGGTGGGTTCATGTATTTTACTATGCTAGGTGGAGTTCATGTATTTTACTATGCTAGGTGGGTTCATGTATTTTACTATGCTAGGTTGAGTTCATGTATTTTACTATGCTACATTGGTTCATGTATTTTTCTATGCTAGGTGGGTTCGTGTATTTTACTATGCTAAGTGGGTTCATGTATTTTACTATGCTAGGTGGGTTCATGTATTTTACTATGCTAGGTGGAATGTATTTTACTATGCTAGTGGAGTTCATGTATTTAGATAGAGTTCGTGTAGTTTGGGTATCGGTGTTTTACTATCCTAGGCTGGTCAATGTATTTTACAATGCTAGGTGGGTTCATGTATTTTACTATGCTAGGTGGGTTCATGTATTTTACTATGCTAGGTGGGTTCATGTATTTTACTATGCTAGGTTGGTCATGTATTTTACTATGCTAGGTGGGTTCATGTATTTTACTATGCTAGGTGGGGTTCATGTATTTTACTATGCTAGGTGGGTTCATGTATTTTACTATGCTAGGTGGGTTCATGTATTTTACTATGCTAGGTGGGTTCATGTATTTTACTATGCTAGGTGGGTTCATGTATTTTACTATGCTAGGTGAGTTCATGTATTTTACTATGCTAGGTGGGTTGGTATTTTACTATGCTAGGTGGGTTCATGTATTTTACTATGCTAGGTGGAGTTCATGTATTTTACTATGCTAGGTGGAGTTCATGTATTTTACTATGCTAGGTGGAGTTCATGTATTTTACTATGCTAGGTGGGTTCATGTATTTTACTATGCTAGGTGGGTTCATGTATTTTACTATGCTAGGTGTGTTCATGTATTTTACTATGCTAGGTGGGGTTCATGTATTTTACTATGCTAGGTGGGTTCATGTATTTTACTATGCTAGGTGGAGTTCATGTATTTTACTATGCTAGGTGGGGTTCATGTATTTTACTATGCTAGGTGGGTTCATGTATTTTACTATGCTAGGTGGAGTTCATGTATTTTACTATGCTAGGTGGGTTCATGTATTTTACTATGCTAGGTGGAGTTCATGTATTTTACTATGCTAGGTGGGTTCATGTATTTTACTATGCTAGGTGGGTTCATGTATTTTACTATGCTAGGTGGGTTCATGTATTTTACTATGCTAGGTGGGTTCATGTATTTTACTATGCTAGGTGGAGTTCATGTATTTTACTATGCTAGGTGGGTTCGTGTATTTTACTATGCTAGGTGGGTTCATGTATTTTACTATGCTAGGTGGGTTCATGTATTTTACTATGCTAGGTGGGGTTCATGTATTTTACTATGCTAGGTGGGTTCATGTATTTTACTATGCTAGGTGGGTTCATGTATTTTACTATGCTAGGTGGAGTTCATGTATTTTACTATGCTAGGTGGGTTCATGTATTTTACTATGCTAGGTGGAGTTCATGTATTTTACTATGCTAGGTGGGTTCATGTATTTTACTATGCTAGGTGGGTTCATGTATTTTACTATGCTAGGTGGGTTCATGTATTTTACTATGCTAGGTGGGTTCATGTATTTTACTATGCTAGGTGGGGTTCATGTATTTTACTATGCTAGGTAGGGTTCATGTATTTTACTATGCTAGGTGGAGTTCATGTATTTTACTATGCTAGGTGGGTTCATGTATTTTACTATGCTAGGTGGGTTCATGTATTTTACTATGCTAGGTGGGTTCATGTATTTTACTATGCTAGGTGGGTTCATGTATTTTACTATGCTAGGTGGGTTCATGTATTTTACTATGCTAGGTGGGTTCATGTATTTTACTATGCTAGGTGGGTTCATGTATTTTACTATGCTAGGTGGGTTCTTGTATTTTACTATGCTAGGTGGGTTCATGTATTTTACTATGCTAGGTGGGTTCATGTATTTTACTATGCTAGGTGGGTTCATGTATTTTACTATGCTAGGTGGGTTCATGTATTTTACTATGCTAGGTGGAGTTCATGTATTTTACTATGCTAGGTGGGTTCATGTATTTTACTATGCTAGGTGGGTTCATATATTTTACTATGCTAGGTGGGTTCATGTATTTTACTATGCTAGGTGGGTTCATGTATTTTACTATGCTAGGTGGGTTCATGTATTTTACTATGCTAGGTGGAGTTCATGTATTTTACTATGCTAGGTGGGTTCATGTATTTTACTATGCTAGGTTGGTTCAATGTATTTTACTATGCTAGGTGGGTTCATGTATTTTACTATGCTAGGTGGGTTCATGTATTTTACTATGCTAGGTGGAGTTCATGTATTTTACTATGCTAGGTTGGTCAATGTATTTTACTATGCTAGGTGGAGTTCATGTATTTTACTATGCTAGGTGGGTTCATGTATTTTACTATGCTAGGTGGAGTTCATGTATTTTACTATGCTAGGTGGGTTCATGTATTTTACTATGCTAGGTGGAGTTCATGTATTTTACTATGCTAGGTGGGTTCATGTATTTTACTATGCTAGGTGGGTTCATGTATTTTACTATGCTAGGTGGGTTCATGTATTTTACTATGCTAGGTGGGTTCATGTATTTTACTATGCTAGGTGGGTTCATGTATTTTACTATGCTAGGTGGGTTCATGTATTTTACTATGCTAGGTGGGTTCATGTATTTTACTATGCTAGGTGGGTTCATGTATTTTACTATGCTAGGTGGGTTCATGTATTTTACTATGCTAGGTGGGTTCATGTATTTTACTATGCTAGGTGGGTTCATGTATTTTACTATGCTAGGTGGGGTTCATGTATTTTACTATGCTAGGTGGAGTTCCTGTATTTTACTATGTTAGGTTTTCATGTATTTTACTATGCCAGGTGGCTTCATGTATTTTACTGTGCTCGGTGGGTTCAGGTATTTTACTATGCCAGGTGGCTTCATGTATTTTACTATGCTAGGTGGGTTCATGTATTTTACTATGCTAGGTGGGTTCATGTATTTTACTATGCTAGGTGGGTTCATGTATTTTACTATGCTAGGTGGGTTCATGTATTTTACTATGCTAGGTGGAGTTCATGTATTTTACTATGCTAGGTGGGTTCATGTATTTTACTATGCTAGGTTGGTTCATGTATTTTACTATGCTAGGTGGGTTCATGTATTTTACTATGCTAGGTGGAGTTCATGTATTTTACTATGCTAGGTGGGTTCATGTATTTTACTATGCTAGGTGGGTTCATGTATTTTACTATGCTAGGTTGGTTCATGTATTTTACTATGCTAGGTGGGTTCATGTATTTTACTATGCTAGGTGGGTTCATGTATTTTACTATGCTAGGTGGGTTCAGGTAGTTTACTATGCTAGGTGGGTTCATGTATTTTACTATGCTAGGTGGGTTCATGTATTTTACTATGCTAGGTGGGTTCATGTATTTTACTATGCTAGGTGGGTTCATGTATTTTACTATGCTAGGTGGGTTCATGTATTTTACTATGCTAGGTGGGTTCATGTATTTTACTATGCTAGGTGGGTTCATGTATTTTACTATGCTAGGTGGGTTCATGTATTTTACTATGCTAGGTGGAGTTCATGTATTTTACTATGCTAGGTAGGGTTCATGTATTTTACTATGCTAGGTGGAGTTCATGTATTTTACTATGCTAGGTGGGTTCATGTATTTTACTATGCTAGGTGGGTTCATGTATTTTACTATGCTAGGTGGAGTTCATGTATTTTACTATGCTAGGTTGGTTCATGTATTTTACTATGCTAGGTGGGTTCATGTATTTTACTATGCTAGGGTGGGTTCATGTATTTTACTATGCTAGGTTGGTTCATGTATTTTACTATGCTAGGTGGGTTCATGTATTTTACTATGCTAGGTGGGTTCATGTATTTTACTATGCTAGGTGGGTTCATGTATTTTACTATGCTAGGTGGGTTCATCTATTTTACTATGCTAGGTGGGTTCATGTATTTTACTATGCTAGGTGGGTTCATGTATTTTACTATGCTAGGTGGGTTCATGTATTTTACTATGCTAGGTGGGTTCATGTATTTTACTATGCTAGGTGGGTTCATGTATTTTACTATGCTAGGTGGGTTCATGTATTTTACTATGCTAGGTGGGGAGTTCATGTATTTTACTATGCTAGGTGGAGTTCATGTATTTTACTATGCTAGGTAGGGTTCATGTATTTTACTATGCTAGGTGGAGTTCATGTATTTTACTATGCTAGGTGGAGTTCATGTATTTTACTATGCTAGGTGGGTTCATGTATTTTACTATGCTAGGTGGGTTCATGTATTTTACTATGCTAGGTGGGTTCATGTATTTTACTATGCTAGGTGGGGTTCATGTATTTTACTATGCTAGGTGGGTTCATGTATTTTACTATGCTAGGTGGGTTCATGTATTTTACTATGCTAGGTGGGTTCATGTATTTTACTATGCTAGGTGGGTTCATGTATTTTACTATGCTAGGTGGGTTCATGTATTTTACTATGCTAGGTGGAGTTCATGTATTTTACTATGCTAGGTGGGTTCATGTATTTTACTATGCTAGGTGGGTTCATGTATTTTACTATGCTAGGTGGGTTCATGTATTTTACTATGCTAGGTGGGTTCATGTATTTTACTATGCTAGGTGGGTTCATGTATTTTACTATGCTAGGTGGGTTCATGTATTTTACTATGCTAGGTGGGTTCATGTATTTTACTATGCTAGGTGGAGTTCATGTATTTTACTATGCTAGGTGGGTTCATGTATTTTACTATGCTAGGTGGGTTCATGTATTTTACTATGCTAGGTGGGTTCATGTATTTTACTATGCTAGGTGGGTTCATGTATTTTACTATGCTAGGTGGGTTCATGTATTTTACTATGCTAGGTGGGTTCATGTATTTTACTATGCTAGGTGGGTTCATGTATTTTACTATACTAGGTGGGATCATGTATTTTACTATGCTAGGTGGGTTCATGTATTTTACTATGCTAGGTTGGTTCATGTATTTTACTATGCTAGGTGGGTTCATGTATTTTACTATGCTAGGTGGGTTCATGTATTTTACTATGCTAGGTGGGTTCATGTATTTTACTATGCTAGGTGGGTTCATGTATTTTACTATGCTAGGTGGGTTCATGTATTTTACTATGCTAGGTGGGTTCATGTATTTTACTATCCTAGGTTGGTCAATGTATTTTACTATGCTAGGTTCATGGTCAATGTATTTTACTATGCTAGGTGGGTTCATGTATTTTACTATGCTAGGTAGGGTTCATGTATTTTACTATGCTAGGTGGGTTCATGTATTTTACTATGCTAGGTGGGTTCATGTATTTTACTATGCTAGGTTGTTCATGTATTTTACTATGCTAGGTGGGTTCATGTATTTTACTATGCTAGGTGGGTTCATGTATTTTACTATGCTAGGTGGGTTCATGTATTTTACTATGCTAGGTGGGTTCATGTATTTTACTATGCTAGGTTGGTTCATGTATTTTACTATGCTAGGTGGGTTCATGTATTTTACTATGCTAGGTGGGTTCATGTATTTTACTATGCTAGGTGGGTTCATGTATTTTACTATGCTAGGTGGGTTCATGTATTTTACTATGCTAGGTGGGTTCATGTATTTTACTATGCTAGGTTGGTCAATGTATTTTACTATGCTAGGTGGGTTCATGTATTTTACTATGCTAGGTGGGTTCATGTATTTTACTATGCTATGTGAGTTCACGTATTTTTCTATGCTAGGTGGGTTCGTGTATTTTACTATGCTAAGTGGGTTCATGTATTTTTCATGTATTTTACTATGCTAGGTGTGTTCATGTATTTTACTATGCTAGGTGGGTTCATGTATTTTACTATGCTAGGTGGGTTCATGTATTTTACTATGCTAGGTGGGTTCATGTATTTTACTATGCTAGGTGGAGTTCATGTATTTTACTATGCTAGGTGGGTTCATGTATTTTACTATGCTAGGTGGGTTCATGTATTTTACTATGCTAGGTGGGTTCATGTATTTTACTATACTAGGTGGGTTCATGTATTTTACTATGCTAGGTGGGTTCATGTATTTTACTATGCTAGGTGGGTTCATGTATTTTACTATGCTAGGTGGGTTCATGTATTTTACTATGCTAGGTGGGTTCATGTATTTTACTATGCTAGGTTGGTCAATGTATTTTACTATGCTAGGTGGGTTCATGTATTTTACTATGCTAGGTGGGTTCTTGTATTTTACTATGCTAGGTGGGTTCATGTATTTTACTATGCTAGGTGGGTTCATGTATTTTACTATGCTAGGTGGGGTTCATGTATTTTACTATGCTAGGTGGGTTCATGTATTTTACTATGCTAGGTGGGTTCATGTATTTAACTATGCTAGGTGGGTTCATGTATTTTACTATGCTAGGTGGGTTCATGTATTTTACTATGCTAGGTAGGTGGGTTCATGTATTTTACTATGCTAGGTGGGTTCATGTATTTTACTATGCTAGGTGGGTTCATGTATTTTACTATGCTAGGTGGAGTTCATGTATTTTACTATGCTAGGTTGGTTCATGTATTTTACTATGCTAGGTGGAGTTCATGTATTTTACTATGCTGCTAGGTGGAGTTCATGTATTTTACTATGCTAGGTTGGTTCATGTATTTTACTATGCTAGGTGGGTTCATGTATTTTACTATGCTAGGTGGGTTCATGTATTTTACTATGCTAGGTGGGTTCATGTATTTTACTATGTATTTTACTATGCTAGGTGGGTTCATGTATTTTACTATGCTAGGTGGGTTCATGTATTTTACTATGCTAGGTGGGTTCATGTATTTTACTATGCTAGGTGGGTTCATGTATTTTACTATGCTAGGTGGGTTCATGTATTTTACTATGCTAGGTGGGTTCATGTATTTTACTATGCTAGGTGGGTTCATGTATTTTACTATGCTAGGTGGGTTCATGTATTTTACTATGCTAGGTGGGTTCATGTATTTTACTATGCTAGGTGGGTTCATGTATTTTACTATGCTAGGTGGGTTCATGTATTTTACTATGCTAGGTGGGTTCATGTATTTTACTATGCTAGGTGGGTTCATGTATTTTACTATGCTAGGTGGGTTCATGTATTTTACTATGCTAGGTGGGTTCATGTATTTTACTATGCTAGGTGGGGTTCATGTATTTTACTATGCTAGGTGGGTTCATGTATTTTACTATGCTAGGTGGGTTCATGTATTTTACTATGCTAGGTGGGTTCATGTATTTTACTATGCTAGGTGGGTTCATGTATTTTACTATGCTAGGTGGGTTCATGTATTTTACTATTCTTGGTGGGTTCATGTATTTTACTATGCTAGGTATGCTAGGTTCATGTATTTTACTATGCTAGGTGGGTTCATGTATTTTACTATGCTAGGTGGGTTCATGTATTTTACTATGCTAGGTGGGTTCATGTATTTTACTATGCTAGGTGGGTTCATGTATTTTACTATGCTAGGTGGGTTCATGTATTTTACTATGCTAGGTGGGTTCATGTATTTTACTATGCTAGGTGGGTTCATGTATTTTACTATGCTAGGTGGGTTCATGTATTTTACTATGCTAGGTGGGTTCATGTATTTTACTATGCTAGGTGGGTTCATGTATTTTACTATGCTAGGTGGGTTCATGTATTTTACTATGCTAGGTGGGTTCATGTATTTTACTATGCTAGGTGGGTTCATGTATTTTACTATGCTAGGTGGGTTCATGTATTTTACTATGCTAGGTGGGTTCATGTATTTTACTATGCTAGGTGGGTTCATGTATTTTACTATGCTAGGTGGGTTCATGTATTTTACTATGCTAGGTGGGTTCATGTATTTTACTATGCTAGGTGGGTTCATGTATTTTACTATGCTAGGTGGGTTCATGTATTTTACTATGCTAGGTGGAGTTCATGTATTTTACTATGCTAGGTGGGTTCATGTATTTTACTATGCTAGGTGGGGTTCATGTATTTTACTATGCTAGGTGGGTTCTAAATTTTACCATCCTAGGTGGTTAAATATTTGACTGTTCTAGGCATAAAATGATACGATGTCTAGTTACATCTAGTACATAAGATCCATGTATTTTACATAAATATACTATCCAGGTGGGTAAATTTAATTATACGATCCACCTCAAGTACATAAAATGATTGGTTCCATGTATTTTACTATGCTAGGTCCACCAGTTCATGTATTTTACTATGCTAAGTGTTCAATAAATGTATTTTTATCTACCCCAAGTACATAAACTATGAGGGTCCACCCATGTATTTTACTATGCTAGGTGACTAATGTAGGTGGAGTTTTTTATTTTACTAGCTTAGGTTGGTTCATGTATTTTACTATGCTAGATGGAGTTCATGTATTTTACTATGCTAAGTGGAGTTCATGAATTTTACTATGCTAGGTTCAATGTATTTTACTATGCCAGTGGAGCTTCATGTATTTTACTGTGCTAGGTGGGTTCATGTATTTTACTATGCTGGAGTTCATGTATTTTACTATGCTAGGTGGGTTCATGTATTTTACTATGCTAGGTGGGTTCATGTATTTTACTATGCTAGGTGGGTTCATGTATTTTACTATGCTAGGTGGGTTCATGTATTTTACTATGCTAGGTGGGTTCATGTATTTTACTATGCTAGGTGTGTCCATGTATGTTACAATGTTAGGTGGGGTTCATGTATTTTACTATGCTAGGTTGGTTCATGTATTTTACTATGCTAGGTGGGTTCATGTATTTTACTATGCTAGGTGGGTTCATGTATTTTACTATGCTAGGTGGGTTCATGTATTTTACTATGCTAGGTGGGTTCATGTATTTTACTATGCTAGGTGGGGTTCATGTATTTTACTATGCTAGGTGGGTTCATGTATTTTACTATGCTAGGTGGGGTTCATGTATTTTACTATGCTAGGTGGGTTCTTGTATTTTACTATGCTAGGTGGGTTCATGTATTTTACTATGCTAGGTGGGTTCATGTATTTTACTATGCTAGGTGGAGTTCATGTATTTTACTATGCTAGGTGGGTTCATGTATTTTACTATGCTAGGTGGGGTTCATGTATTTTACTATGCTAGGTTCATGGTATTTTACTATGCTAGGTTCATGTATTTTACTATGCTAGGTGGGTTCATGTATTTTACTATGCTAGGTGGGTTCATGTATTTTACTATGCTAGGTGGGTTCATGTATTTTACTATGCTAGGTGGGTTCATGTATTTTACTATGCTAGGTGGGGTTCATGTATTTTACTATGCTAGGTGGGTTTCATGTATTTTACTATGCTAGGTGGGTTCATGTATTTTACTATGCTAGGTGGGTTCATGTATTTTACTATGCTAGGTGGGTTCATGTATTTTACTATGCTAGGTGGGTTCATGTATTTTACTATGCTAGGTGGGTTCATGTATTTTACTATGCTAGGTGGGTTCATGTATTTTACTATGCTAGGTGGAGTTCATGTATTTT
>NW_024474470.1:0-1043 GCF_017654505.1 Polyodon spathula
GAGAGGGAGACTGAAATCCACAAAATAATACAATACAATAAAACATTCAAAGATCCTTTTAAAACACCATTTAACTACAAAAGTAAATTACACTGCTCCTCTCCTCTCTCCCCTGCTTCCCCCTCCCCCCTGCTCCCCTCCTCTCTCCTTTGCTCCCCTCCTCTCTCCCCTGCTTCCCCCCTGCTCCTCTCCTCTCTCCCCTGCTCCCCTCCTCTCTCCCCTGCTCCTCTCCTCTCTCTGCTCCCCTCCTGCTCCCCTCCTCTCTCCCCTGCTCCCCTCCTCTCTCAACTCTACACGAGATGCGAGGGTAGGAGCTGGAGAGTAGACGAGGAGAGGAGACGATGGGTGACTGAGGGGGACGAGGTGAGGAGAGAGGGGGACGACGAGGTGAGGTAGGGGACGAGGGAGAGGCAGAAGGAGAGGAGAGGAGAGGGAGACTGGAGGACTAGGGACGAGGAGAGGAGAGATCTAACGGACGAGGGGAGGAGAGAGGGGACGAAGGGGGGAGGACTACGGAGGAAGCGTACGAACGAGTGTATAGGAGCCAAAGGGGACGAGGGTTTGTTGATGAGAGTGGGACGAGGTAAAGATCGAGAGACAGTAGGGAGCTAGACTCCTAGATGGACGTAAGAGTGAGAGGAGACTCGGGGGACGAGGAGACGGAGTAAGTGGGGGGTGTGTGTATGTAGTGACGGGGGAGGAGTACGAGGGGATTGGAAGGGTGAGGGGGACGAGTTGTGGTGGAGATGTGGGGGGGACGCTCCCCTCCTCTCTCCAGTTCCCCCCTTCTCCCCTGCTCCTATCCTCTCTCCTGTCCCGTGCACTGTCAGCTCTCTCTCCATGTCTCTGATTGAGTGCTCACTCCTCCCCTCTCTCCCCCTATCCCTCTCTCTGCAGGATAGTGATTAGGACAGCAGGTCCTGTCATCACTAACCTCGGGTTTCACTTGGGTAGCAAAAACAAAAACAAAAACCTTGCAAAAACATTTTAGAGGCCTGTCGAACATGGAACTGAACTACTGCTTAGCATTCACAGCATAGCCT
>NW_024474471.1:0-30161 GCF_017654505.1 Polyodon spathula
GAGCACAGTCCCTAAACACAGTCCCGAGACACACAACTACACAACTACACAACTACTGCATAGCATTCACAGCATAGCCTGAACACAGTCCCTAAACACAGTCCCGAGACACACAACTACACAACTACTGATACTCAACTACTGCATAGCATTCACAGCATAGCCTGAGCACAGCGTCCCTAAACACAGTCCCGAGACACACAACTACACAACTACTGATACTCAATAACTGCATAGCATTCACAGCATAGCCTGAGCACAGCGTCCCTAAACACAGTCCCTAAACACAGTCCCGAGACACACAACAGTACACAACTACTGATACTCAACTACTGCATAGCATTCACAGCATAGCCTGAGCACAGTCCCTAAACACAGTCCCGAGACACACAACTACACAACTACTCAACTACTGCATAGCATTCACAGCATAGCCTGAGCACAGTCCCTAAACACAGTCCCGAGACACACAACTACACAACTACTGATACTCAACTATTGCATAGCATTCACAGCATAGCCTGAGCACAGTCCCTAAACACAGTCCCGAGACACACAACTACACAACTACTGATACTCAACTACTGCATAGCATTCACAGCATAGCCTGAGCACAGTCCCTAAACACAGTCCCGAGACACACAACTACACAACTACTGATACTCAACTACTGCATAGCATTCACAGCATAGCCTGAGCACAGCGTCACGAAACACAGTCCCGAGACACACAACTACACAACTACACTGATACTGGCTCACCATCCAACACAAACCATAGGGAGGGAGAGGGAGAGAGGGACTAGGAGCGATTAAAGGATTAGGAGAGGATGGTTTGCAGTAAACACAGATCTCATGGACAGAGGTGTTTATGATTCTGACTTTGGGTCCTGCAGGTCTGTGGGTCAGTGTGTTTCAGATAGATAGATAGATACTGTAGATATATAGATATATAGACTCAATCATGCTGCTTTGTGCTTCAGTGTGTTATAGACAGATAGACTGAGTCGTGTAGCTCTGTGGTTCAGTGTGTTATAGGCAGATAGACTGCGTCGTGTAGCTCTGTGGTTCAGTGTGTTATAGACAGATAGACTGCGTCGTGTAGCTCTGTGGTTCAGTGTGTTATAGACAGATAGACTGATAGACTGAGTCGTGTAGCTCTGTGGTTCAGTGTGTTATAGACAGATAGACTGAGAGACTGCGTCGTGTAGCTCTGTGGTTCAGTGTGTTATAGACAGATAGACTGATAGACTGAGTCGTGTAGCTCTGTGGTTCAGTGTGTTATAGACAGATAGACTGATAGACTGAGTCGTGTAGCTCTGTGGTTCAGTGTGTTATAGACAGATAGACTGATAGACTGAGTCGTGTAGCTCTGTGGTTCAGTGTGTTATAGACAGATAGACTGATAGACTGAGTCGTGTAGCTCTGTGGTTCAGTGTGTTATAGACAGATAGACTGATAGACTGAGTCGTGTAGCTCTGTGGTTCAGTGTGTTATAGACAGATAGACTGATAGACTGAGTCGTGTAGCTCTGTGGTTCAGTGTGTTATAGACAGATAGACTGATAGACTGAGTCGTGTAGCTCTGTGGTTCAGTGTGTTATAGACAGATAGACTGATAGACTGAGTCGTGTAGCTCTGTGGTTCAGTGTGTTATAGACAGATAGACTGATAGACTGAGTCGTGTAGCTCTGTGGTTCAGTGTGTTATAGACAGATAGACTGATAGACTGAGTCGTGTAGCTCTGTGGTTCAGTGTGTTATAGACAGATAGACTGATAGACTGAGTCGTGTAGCTCTGTGGTTCAGTGTGTTATAGACAGATAGACTGATAGACTGAGTCGTGTAGCTCTGTGGTTCAGTGTGTTATAGACAGATAGACTGATAGACTGAGTCGTGTAGCTCTGTGGTTCAGTGTGTTATAGACAGATAGACTGATAGACTGAGTCGTGTAGCTCTGTGGTTCAGTGTGTTATAGACAGATAGACTGATAGACTGAGTCGTGTAGCTCTGTGGTTCAGTGTGTTATAGACAGATAGACTGATAGACTGAGTCGTGTAGCTCTGTGGTTCAGTGTGTTATAGACAGATAGACTGATAGACTGAGTCGTGTAGCTCTGTGGTTCAGTGTGTTATAGACAGATAGACTGATAGACTGAGTCGTGTAGCTCTGTGGTTCAGTGTGTTATAGACAGATAGACTGATAGACTGAGTCGTGTAGCTCTGTGGTTCAGTGTGTTATAGACAGATAGACTGATAGACTGAGTCGTGTAGCTCTGTGGTTCAGTGTGTTATAGACAGATAGACTGATAGACTGATTGAGTCGTGTAGCTCTGTGGTTCAGTGTGTTATAGACAGATAGACTGATAGACTGAGTCGTGTAGCTCTGTGGTTCAGTGTGTTATAGACAGATAGACTGATAGACTGCGTCGTGTAGCTCTGTGGTTCAGTGTGTTATATTCAGATAGACTGATAGACTGAGTCGTGTAGCTCTGTGGTTCAGTGTGTTATAGACAGATAGACTGATAGACTGAGTCGTGTAGCTCTGTGGTTCAGTGTGTTATATTCAGATAGACTGACACGTGTAGCTCTGTGGTTCAGTGTGTTATAGACAGATAGACTGATAGACTGAGTCGTGTAGCTCTGTGGATAGACAGATAGACTGTCGTGTAGCTCTGTGGTTCAGTGTGTTATAGACAGATAGACTGATAGACTGAGTCGTGTAGCTCTGTGGTTCAGTGTGTTATAGACAGATAGACTGATAGACTGAGTCGTGTAGCTCTGTGGTTCAGTGTGTTATAGACAGATAGACTGATAGACTGAGTCGTGTAGCTCTGTGGTTCAGTGTGTTATAGACAGATAGACTGATAGACTGAGTCGTGTAGCTCTGTGGTTCAGTGTGTTATAGACAGATAGACTGATAGACTGAGTCGTGTAGCTCTGTGGTTCAGTGTGTTATCAGATGTGATAGACTAGTCGTGTAGACTGATAGACTGAGTCGTGTAGCTCTGTGGTTCAGTGTGTTATAGACAGATGTGGACTGATAGACTGACTGATAGACTGAGTCGTGTAGCTCTGTGGTTCAGTGTGTTATAGACAGATAGACTGATAGACTGAGTCGTGTAGCTCTGTGGTTCAGTGTGTTATAGACAGATAGACTGATAGACTGAGTCGTGTAGCTCTGTGGTTCAGTGTGTTATAGACAGATAGACTGATAGACTGAGTCGTGTAGCTCTGTGGTTCAGTGTGTTATAGACAGATAGACTGATAGACTGAGTCGTGTAGCTCTGTGGTTCAGTGTGTTATAGACAGATAGACTGATAGACTGAGTCGTGTAGCTCTGTGGTTCAGTGTGTTATAGACAGATAGACTGATAGACTGAGTCGTGTAGCTCTGTGGTTCAGTGTGTTATAGACAGATAGACTGATAGACTGAGTCGTGTAGCTCTGTGGTTCAGTGTGTTATAGACAGATAGACTGATAGACTGAGTCGTGTAGCTCTGTGGTTCAGTGTGTTATAGACAGATAGACTGATAGACTGAGTCGTGTAGCTCTGTGGTTCAGTGTGTTATAGACAGATAGACTGATAGACTGAGTCGTGTAGCTCTGTGGTTCAGTGTGTTATAGACAGATAGACTGATAGACTGAGTCGTGTAGCTCTGTGGTTCAGTGTGTTATAGACAGATAGACTGATAGACTGAGTCGTGTAGCTCTGTGGTTCAGTGTGTTATAGACAGATAGACTGATAGACTGAGTCGTGTAGCTCTGTGGTTCAGTGTGTTATAGACAGATAGACTGATAGACTGAGTCGTGTAGCTCTGTGGTTCAGTGTGTTATAGACAGATAGACTGATAGACTGAGTCGTGTAGCTCTGTGGTTCAGTGTGTTATAGACAGATAGACTGATAGACTGAGTCGTGTAGCTCTGTGGTTCAGTGTGTTATAGACAGATAGACTGATAGACTGAGTCGTGTAGCTCTGTGGTTCAGTGTGTTATAGACAGATAGACTGATAGACTGAGTCGTGTAGCTCTGTGGTTCAGTGTGTTATAGACAGATAGACTGATAGACTGAGTCGTGTAGCTCTGTGGTTCAGTGTGTTATAGACAGTGTGATAGACAGATGATAGACTGAGTCGTGTAGCTCTGTGGTTCAGTGTGTTATAGACAGATAGACTGATAGACTGAGTCGTGTAGCTCTGTAGTTCAGTGTGTTATAGACAGATAGAGATAGACTGAGTCGTGTAGCTCTGTGGTTCAGTGTGTTATAGACAGATAGACTGATAGACTGAGTCGTGTAGCTCTGTGGTTCAGTGTGTTATAGACAGATAGACTGATAGACTGAGTCGTGTAGCTCTGTGGTTCAGTGTGTTATAGACAGATAGACTGATAGACTGAGTCGTGTAGCTCTGTGGTTCAGTGTGTTATAGACAGATAGACTGATAGACTGAGTCGTGTAGCTCTGTGGTTCAGTGTGTTATAGACAGATAGACTGATAGACTGAGTCGTGTAGCTCTGTGGTTCAGTGTGTTATAGACAGATAGACTGATAGACTGAGTCGTGTAGCTCTGTGGTTCAGTGTGTTATAGACAGATAGACTGATAGACTGAGTCGTGTAGCTCTGTGGTTCAGTGTGTTATAGACAGATAGACTGATAGACTGAGTCGTGTAGCTCTGTGGTTCAGTGTGTTATAGACAGATAGACTGATAGACTGAGTCGTGTAGCTCTGTGGTTCAGTGTGTTATAGACAGATAGACTGATAGACTGAGTCGTGTAGCTCTGTGGTTCAGTGTGTTATAGACAGATAGACTGATAGACTGAGTCGTGTAGCTCTGTGGTTCAGTGTGTTATAGACAGATAGACTGATAGACTGAGTCGTGTAGCTCTGTGGTTCAGTGTGTTATAGACAGATAGACTGATAGACTGAGTCGTGTAGCTCTGTGGTTCAGTGTGTTATAGACAGATAGACTGATAGACTGAGTCGTGTAGCTCTGTGGTTCAGTGTGTTATAGACAGATAGACTGATAGACTGAGTCGTGTAGCTCTGTGGTTCAGTGTGTTATAGACAGATAGACTGATAGACTGAGTCGTGTAGCTCTGTGGTTCAGTGTGTTATAGACAGATAGACTGATAGACTGAGTCGTGTAGCTCTGTGGTTCAGTGTGTTATAGACAGTGTTATGTAGCTCTGTGGTTCAGTGTGTTATAGACAGATAGACTGATAGACTGAGTCGTGTAGCTCTGTGGTTCAGTGTGTTATAGACAGATAGACTGATAGACTGAGTCGTGTAGCTCTGTGGTTCAGTGTGTTATAGACAGATAGACTGATAGACTGAGTCGTGTAGCTCTGTGGTTCAGTGTGTTATAGACAGATAGACTGATAGACTGAGTCGTGTAGCTCTGTGGTTCAGTGTGTTATAGACAGATAGACTGATAGACTGAGTCGTGTAGCTCTGTGGTTCAGTGTGTTATAGACAGATAGACTGATAGACTGAGTCGTGTAGCTCTGTGGTTCAGTGTGTTATAGACAGATAGACTGATAGACTGAGTCGTGTAGCTCTGTGGTTCAGTGTGTTACTGAGTCTGAGTAGTTACAGATAGACTGATAGACTGAGTCGTGTAGCTCTGTGGTTCAGTGTGTTATAGACAGATAGACTGATAGACTGAGTCGTGTAGCTCTGTGGTTCAGTGTGTTATAGACAGATAGACTGATAGACTGAGTCGTGTAGCTCTGTGGTTCAGTGTGTTATAGACAGATAGACTGATAGACTGAGTCGTGTAGCTCTGTGGTTCAGTGTGTTATAGACAGATAGACTGATAGACTGAGTCGTGTAGCTCTGTGGTTCAGTGTGTTATAGACAGATAGACTGATAGACTGAGTCGTGTAGCTCTGTGGTTCAGTGTGTTATAGACAGATAGACTGATAGACTGAGTCGTGTAGCTCTGTGGTTCAGTGTGTTATAGACAGATAGACTGATAGACTGAGTCGTGTAGCTCTGTGGTTCAGTGTGTTATAGACAGATAGACTGATAGACTGAGTCGTGTAGCTCTGTGGTTCAGTGTGTAGACAGATAGATAGACTGATAGACTGATAGACTGAGTCGTGTAGTCTGTGGTTCTGTGTTATAGTTATAGACAGATAGACTGATAGACTGAGTCGTGTAGCTCTGTGGTTCAGTGTGTTATAGACAGATAGACTGATAGACTGAGTCGTGTAGCTCTGTGGTTCAGTGTGTTATAGACAGATAGACTGATAGACTGAGTCGTGTAGCTCTGTGGTTCAGTGTGTTATAGACAGATAGACTGATAGACTGAGTCGTGTAGCTCTGTGGTTCAGTGTGTTATAGACAGATAGACTGATAGACTGAGTCGTGTAGCTCTGTGGTTCAGTGTGTTATAGACAGATAGACTGATAGACTGAGTCGTGTAGCTCTGTGGTTCAGTGTGTTATAGACAGATAGACTGATAGACTGAGTCGTGTAGCTCTGTGGTTCAGTGTGTTATAGACAGATACTGATAGACTGAGTCGTGTAGCTCTGTGGTTCAGTGTGTTATAGACAGATAGACTGATAGACTGAGTCGTGTAGCTCTGTGGTTCAGTGTGTTATAGACAGATAGACTGATAGACTGAGTCGTGTAGCTCTGTGGTTCAGTGTGTTATAGACAGATAGACTGATAGACTGAGTCGTGTAGCTCTGTGGTTCAGTGTGTTATAGACAGATAGACTGATAGACTGAGTCGTGTAGCTCTGTGGTTCAGTGTGTTATAGACAGATAGACTGATAGACTGAGTCGTGTAGCTCTGTGGTTCAGTGTGTTATAGACAGATAGACTGATAGACTGAGTCGTGTAGCTCTGTGGTTCAGTGTGTTATAGACAGATAGACTGATAGACTGAGTCGTGTAGCTCTGTGGTTCAGTGTGTTATAGACAGATAGACTGATAGACTGAGTCGTGTAGCTCTGTGGTTCAGTGTGTTATAGACAGATAGACTGATAGACTGAGTCGTGTAGCTCTGTGGTTAAGTGTGTTATAGACAGATAGACTGATAGACTGAGTCGTGTAGCTCTGTGGTTCAGTGTGTTATAGACAGATAGACTGATAGACTGAGTCGTGTAGCTCTGTGGTTCAGTGTGTTATAGACAGATAGAGACTGATAGACTGAGTCGTGTAGCTCTGTGGTTCAGTGTGTTATAGACAGATAGACTGATAGACTGAGTCGTGTAGCTCTGTGGTTCAGTGTGTTATAGATAGATAGACTGATAGACTGAGTCGTGTAGCTCTGTGGTTCAGTGTGTTATAGACAGATAGACTGATAGACTGAGTCGTGTAGCTCTGTGGTTCAGTGTGTTATAGACAGATAGACTGATAGACTGAGTCGTGTAGCTCTGTGGTTCAGTGTGTTATAGACAGATAGACTGATAGACTGAGTCGTGTAGCTCTGTGGTTCAGTGTGTTATAGACAGATAGACTGATAGACTGAGTCGTGTAGCTCTGTGGTTCAGTGTGTTATAGACAGATAGACTGATAGACTGAGTCGTGTAGCTCTGTGGTTCAGTGTGTTATAGACAGATAGACTGATAGACTGAGTCGTGTAGCTCTGTGGTTCAGTGTGTTATAGACAGATAGACTGATAGACTGAGTCGTGTAGCTCTGTGGTTCAGTGTGTTATAGACAGATAGACTGATAGACTGAGTCGTGTAGCTCTGTGGTTCAGTGTGTTATAGACAGATAGACTGATAGACTGAGTCGTGTAGCTCTGTGGTTCAGTGTGTTATAGACAGATAGACTGATAGACTGAGTCGTGTAGCTCTGTGGTTCAGTGTGTTATAGACAGATAGACTGATAGACTGAGTCGTGTAGCTCTGTGGTTCAGTGTGTTATAGACAGATAGACTGATAGACTGAGTCGTGTAGCTCTGTGGTTCAGTGTGTTATAGACAGATAGACTGATAGACTGAGTCGTGTAGCTCTGTGGTTCAGTGTGTTATAGACAGATAGACTGATAGACTGAGTCGTGTAGCTCTGTGGTTCAGTGTGTTATAGACAGATAGACTGATAGACTGAGTCGTGTAGCTCTGTGGTTCAGTGTGTTATAGACAGATAGACTGATAGACTGAGTCGTGTAGCTCTGTGGTTCAGTGTGTTATAGACAGATAGACTGATAGACTGAGTCGTGTAGCTCTGTGGTTCAGTGTGTTATAGACAGACTGATAGATAGACTGATAGACTGAGTCGTGTAGCTCTGTGGTTCAGTGTGTTATAGACAGATAGACTGATAGACTGAGTCGTGTAGCTCTGTGGTTCAGTGTGTTATAGACAGATAGACTGATAGACTGAGTCGTGTAGCTCTGTGGTTCAGTGTGTTATAGACAGATAGACTGATAGACTGAGTCGTGTAGCTCTGTGGTTCAGTGTGTTATAGACAGATAGACTGATAGACTGAGTCGTGTAGCTCTGTGGTTCAGTGTGTTATAGACAGATAGACTGATAGACTGAGTCGTGTAGCTCTGTGGTTCAGTGTGTTATAGACAGATAGACTGATAGACTGAGTCGTGTAGCTCTGTGGTTCAGTGTGTTATAGACAGATAGACTGATAGACTGAGTCGTGTAGCTCTGTGGTTCAGTGTGTTATAGACAGATAGACTGATAGACTGAGTCGTGTAGCTCTGTGGTTCAGTGTGTGAGTCGTGTAGCTCTGTGGTTCAGTGTGTTATAGACAGATAGACTGATAGACTGAGTCGTGTAGCTCTGTGGTTCAGTGTGTTATAGACAGATAGACTGATAGACTGAGTCGTGTAGCTCTGTGGTTCAGTGTGTTATAGACAGATAGACTGATAGACTGAGTCGTGTAGCTCTGTGGTTCAGTGTGTTATAGACAGATAGACTGATAGACTGCGTCGTGTAGCTCTGTGGTTCAGTGTGTTATAGACAGATAGACTGATAGACTGAGTCGTGTAGCTCTGTGGTTCAGTGTGTTATAGACAGATAGACTGATAGACTGAGTCGTGTAGCTCTGTGGTTCAGTGTGTTATAGACAGATAGACTGATAGACTGAGTCGTGTAGCTCTGTGGTTCAGTGTGTTATAGACAGATAGACTGATAGACTGAGTCGTGTAGCTCTGTGGTTCAGTGTGTTATAGACAGATAGACTGATAGACTGAGTCGTGTAGCTCTGTGGTTCAGTGTGTTATAGACAGATAGACTGATAGACTGAGTCGTGTAGCTCTGTGGTTCAGTGTGTTATAGACAGATAGACTGATAGACTGAGTCGTGTAGCTCTGTGGTTCAGTGTGTTATAGACAGATAGACTGATAGACTGAGTCGTGTAGCTCTGTGGTTCAGTGTGTTATAGACAGATAGACTGATAGACTGAGTCGTGTAGCTCTGTGGTTCAGTGTGTTATAGACAGATAGACTGATAGACTGAGTCGTGTAGCTCTGTGGTTCAGTGTGTTATAGACAGATAGACTGATAGACTGAGTCGTGTAGCTCTGTGGTTCAGTGTGTTATAGACAGATAGACTGATAGACTGAGTCGTGTAGCTCTGTGGTTCAGTGTGTTATAGACAGATAGACTGATAGACTGAGTCGTGTAGCTCTGTGGTTCAGTGTGTTATAGACAGATAGACTGATAGACTGAGTCGTGTAGCTCTGTGGTTCAGTGTGTTATAGACAGATAGACTGATAGACTGAGTCGTGTAGCTCTGTGGTTCAGTGTGTTATAGACAGATAGACTGATAGACTGAGTCGTGTAGCTCTGTGGTTCAGTGTGTTATAGACAGATAGACTGATAGACTGAGTCGTGTAGCTCTGTGGTTCAGTGTGTTATAGACAGATAGACTGATAGACTGAGTCGTGTAGCTCTGTGGTTCAGTGTGTTATAGACAGATAGACTGATAGACTGAGTCGTGTAGCTCTGTGGTTCAGTGTGTTATAGACAGATAGACTGATAGACTGAGTCGTGTAGCTCTGTGGTTCAGTGTGTTATAGACAGATAGACTGATAGACTGAGTCGTGTAGCTCTGTGGTTCAGTGTGTTATAGACAGATAGACTGATAGACTGAGTCGTGTAGCTCTGTGGTTCAGTGTGTTATAGACAGATAGACTGATAGACTGAGTCGTGTAGCTCTGTGGTTCAGTGTGTTATAGACAGATAGACTGATAGACTGAGTCGTGTAGCTCTGTGGTTCAGTGTGTTATAGACAGATAGACTGATAGACTGAGTCGTGTAGCTCTGTGGTTCAGTGTGTTATAGACAGATAGACTGATAGACTGAGTCGTGTAGCTCTGTGGTTCAGTGTGTTATAGACAGATAGACTGATAGACTGAGTCGTGTAGCTCTGTGGTTCAGTGTGTTATAGACAGATAGACTGATAGACTGAGTCGTGTAGCTCTGTGGTTCAGTGTGTTATAGACAGATAGACTGATAGACTGAGTCGTGTAGCTCTGTGGTTCAGTGTGTTATAGACAGATAGACTGATAGACTGAGTCGTGTAGCTCTGTGGTTCAGTGTGTTATAGACAGATAGACTGATAGACTGAGTCGTGTAGCTCTGTGGTTCAGTGTGTTATAGACAGATAGACTGATAGACTGAGTCGTGTAGCTCTGTGGTTCAGTGTGTTATAGACAGATAGACTGATAGACTGAGTCGTGTAGCTCTGTGGTTCAGTGTGTTATAGACAGATAGACTGATAGACTGAGTCGTGTAGCTCTGTGGTTCAGTGTGTTATAGACAGATAGACTGATAGACTGAGTCGTGTAGCTCTGTGGTTCAGTGTGTTATAGACAGATAGACTGATAGACTGAGTCGTGTAGCTCTGTGGTTCAGTGTGTTATAGACAGATAGACTGATAGACTGAGTCGTGTAGCTCTGTGGTTCAGTGTGTTATAGACAGATAGACTGATAGACTGAGTCGTGTAGCTCTGTGGTTCAGTGTGTTATAGACAGATAGACTGATAGACTGAGTCGTGTAGCTCTGTGGTTCAGTGTGTTATAGACAGATAGACTGATAGACTGAGTCGTGTAGCTCTGTGGTTCAGTGTGTTATAGACAGATAGACTGATAGACTGAGTCGTGTAGCTCTGTGGTTCAGTGTGTTATAGACAGATAGACTGATAGACTGAGTCGTGTAGCTCTGTGGTTCAGTGTGTTATAGACAGATAGACTGATAGACTGAGTCGTGTAGCTCTGTGGTTCAGTGTGTTATAGACAGATAGACTGATAGACTGAGTCGTGTAGCTCTGTGGTTCAGTGTGTTATAGACAGATAGACTGATAGACTGAGTCGTGTAGCTCTGTGGTTCAGTGTGTTATAGACAGATAGACTGATAGACTGAGTCGTGTAGCTCTGTGGTTTCAGATGTGTTGAGTCGTGTAGCTCTGTGGTTCAGTGTGATAGACAGATAGACTGAGTCGTGTAGCTCTGTGGTTCAGTGTGTTATAGACAGATAGACTGATAGACTGAGTCGTGTAGCTCTGTGGTTCAGTGTGTTATAGACAGATAGACTGATAGACTGAGTCGTGTAGCTCTGTGGTTCAGTGTGTTATAGACAGATAGACTGATAGACTGAGTCGTGTAGCTCTGTGGTTCAGTGTGTTATAGACAGATAGACTGATAGACTGAGTCGTGTAGCTCTGTGGTTCAGTGTGTTATAGACAGATAGACTGATAGACTGAGTCGTGTAGCTCTGTGGTTCAGTGTGTTATAGACAGATAGACTGATAGACTGAGTCGTGTAGCTCTGTGGT
Organism: Polyodon spathula; assembly: GCF_017654505.1. Taxonomy (NCBI): domain Eukaryota; kingdom Metazoa; phylum Chordata; class Actinopteri; order Acipenseriformes; family Polyodontidae; genus Polyodon; species Polyodon spathula. The sequence goes on from NW_024474471.1 coordinate 11,738, forward strand.
TCAGTGTGTTATAGACAGATAGACTGATAGACTGAGTCGTGTAGCTCTGTGGTTCAGTGTGTTATAGACAGATAGACTGATAGACTGAGTCGTGTAGCTCTGTGGTTCAGTGTGTTATAGACAGATAGACTGATAGACTGAGTCGTGTAGCTCTGTGGTTCAGTGTGTTATAGACAGATAGACTGATAGACTGAGTCGTGTAGCTCTGTGGTTCAGTGTGTTATAGACAGATAGACTGATAGACTGAGTCGTGTAGCTCTGTGGTTCAGTGTGTTATAGACAGATAGACTGATAGACTGAGTCGTGTAGCTCTGTGGTTCAGTGTGTTATAGACAGATAGACTGATAGACTGAGTCGTGTAGCTCTGTGGTTCAGTGTGTTATAGACAGATAGACTGATAGACTGAGTCGTGTAGCTCTGTGGTTCAGTGTGTTATAGACAGATAGACTGATAGACTGAGTCGTGTAGCTCTGTGGTTCAGTGTGTTATAGACAGATAGACTGATAGACTGAGTCGTGTAGCTCTGTGGTTCAGTGTGTTATAGACAGATAGACTGATAGACTGAGTCGTGTAGCTCTGTGGTTCAGTGTGTTATAGACAGATAGACTGATAGACTGAGTCGTGTAGCTCTGTGGTTCAGTGTGTTATAGACAGATAGACTGATAGACTGAGTCGTGTAGCTCTGTGGTTCAGTGTGTTATAGACAGATAGACTGATAGACTGAGTCGTGTAGCTCTGTGGTTCAGTGTGTTATAGACAGATAGACTGATAGACTGAGTCGTGTAGCTCTGTGGTTCAGTGTGTTATAGACAGATAGACTGATAGACTGAGTCGTGTAGCTCTGTGGTTCAGTGTGTTATAGACAGATAGACTGATAGACTGAGTCGTGTAGCTCTGTGGTTCAGTGTGTTATAGACAGATAGACTGATAGACTGAGTCGTGTAGCTCTGTGGTTCAGTGTGTTATAGACAGATAGACTGATAGACTGAGTCGTGTAGCTCTGTGGTTCAGTGTGTTATAGACAGATAGACTGATAGACTGAGTCGTGTAGCTCTGTGGTTCAGTGTGTTATAGACAGATAGACTGATAGACTGAGTCGTGTAGCTCTGTGGTTCAGTGTGTTATAGACAGATAGACTGATAGACTGAGTCGTGTAGCTCTGTGGTTCAGTGTGTTATAGACAGATAGACTGATAGACTGAGTCGTGTAGCTCTGTGGTTCAGTGTGTTATAGACAGATAGACTGATAGACTGAGTCGTGTAGCTCTGTGGTTCAGTGTGTTATAGACAGATAGACTGATAGACTGAGTCGTGTAGCTCTGTGGTTCAGTGTGTTATAGACAGATAGACTGATAGACTGAGTCGTGTAGCTCTGTGGTTCAGTGTGTTATAGACAGATAGACTGATAGACTGAGTCGTGTAGCTCTGTGGTTCAGTGTGTTATAGACAGATAGACTGATAGACTGAGTCGTGTAGCTCTGTGGTTCAGTGTGTTATAGACAGATAGACTGATAGACTGAGTCGTGTAGCTCTGTGGTTCAGTGTGTTATAGACAGATAGACTGATAGACTGAGTCGTGTAGCTCTGTGGTTCAGTGTGTTATAGACAGATAGACTGATAGACTGAGTCGTGTAGCTCTGTGGTTCAGTGTGTTATAGACAGATAGACTGATAGACTGAGTCGTGTAGCTCTGTGGTTCAGTGTGTTATAGACAGATAGACTGATAGACTGAGTCGTGTAGCTCTGTGGTTCAGTGTGTTATAGACAGATAGACTGATAGACTGAGTCGTGTAGCTCTGTGGTTCAGTGTGTTATAGACAGATAGACTGATAGACTGAGTCGTGTAGCTCTGTGGTTCAGTGTGTTATAGACAGATAGACTGATAGACTGAGTCGTGTAGCTCTGTGGTTCAGTGTGTTATAGACAGATAGACTGATAGACTGAGTCGTGTAGCTCTGTGGTTCAGTGTGTTATAGACAGATAGACTGATAGACTGAGTCGTGTAGCTCTGTGGTTCAGTGTGTTATAGACAGATAGACTGATAGACTGAGTCGTGTAGCTCTGTGGTTCAGTGTGTTATAGACAGATAGACTGATAGACTGAGTCGTGTAGCTCTGTGGTTCAGTGTGTTATAGACAGATAGACTGATAGACTGAGTCGTGTAGCTCTGTGGTTCAGTGTGTTATAGACAGATAGACTGATAGACTGAGTCGTGTAGCTCTGTGGTTCAGTGTGTTATAGACAGATAGACTGATAGACTGAGTCGTGTAGCTCTGTGGTTCAGTGTGTTATAGACAGATAGACTGATAGACTGAGTCGTGTAGCTCTGTGGTTCAGTGTGTTATAGACAGATAGACTGATAGACTGAGTCGTGTAGCTCTGTGGTTCAGTGTGTTATAGACAGATAGACTGATAGACTGAGTCGTGTAGCTCTGTGGTTCAGTGTGTTATAGACAGATAGACTGATAGACTGAGTCGTGTAGCTCTGTGGTTCAGTGTGTTATAGACAGATAGACTGATAGACTGAGTCGTGTAGCTCTGTGGTTCAGTGTGTTATAGACAGATAGACTGATAGACTGAGTCGTGTAGCTCTGTGGTTCAGTGTGTTATAGACAGATAGACTGATAGACTGAGTCGTGTAGCTCTGTGGTTCAGTGTGTTATAGACAGATAGACTGATAGACTGAGTCGTGTAGCTCTGTGGTTCAGTGTGTTATAGACAGATAGACTGATAGACTGAGTCGTGTAGCTCTGTGGTTCAGTGTGTTATAGACAGATAGACTGATAGACTGAGTCGTGTAGCTCTGTGGTTCAGTGTGTTATAGACAGATAGACTGATAGACTGAGTCGTGTAGCTCTGTGGTTCAGTGTGTTATAGACAGATAGACTGATAGACTGAGTCGTGTAGCTCTGTGGTTCAGTGTGTTATAGACAGATAGACTGATAGACTGAGTCGTGTAGCTCTGTGGTTCAGTGTGTTATAGACAGATAGACTGATAGACTGAGTCGTGTAGCTCTGTGGTTCAGTGTGTTATAGACAGATAGACTGATAGACTGAGTCGTGTAGCTCTGTGGTTCAGTGTGTTATAGACAGATAGACTGATAGACTGAGTCGTGTAGCTCTGTGGTTCAGTGTGTTATAGACAGATAGACTGATAGACTGAGTCGTGTAGCTCTGTGGTTCAGTGTGTTATAGACAGATAGACTGATAGACTGAGTCGTGTAGCTCTGTGGTTCAGTGTGTTATAGACAGATAGACTGATAGACTGAGTCGTGTAGCTCTGTGGTTCAGTGTGTTATAGACAGATAGACTGATAGACTGAGTCGTGTAGCTCTGTGGTTCAGTGTGTTATAGACAGATAGACTGATAGACTGAGTCGTGTAGCTCTGTGGTTCAGTGTGTTATAGACAGATAGACTGATAGACTGAGTCGTGTAGCTCTGTGGTTCAGTGTGTTATATAGACAGATAGACTGATAGACTGATAGACTGAGTCGTGTAGCTCTGTGGTTTAGTGTGTTATAGACAGATAGACTGATAGACTGCGTCGTGTAGCTCTGTGGTTCAGTGTGTTATATACAGATAGACTGATAGACTGAGTCGTGTAGCTCTGTGGTTCAGTGTGTTATAGACAGATAGACTGATAGACTGAGTCGTGTAGCTCTGTGGTTCAGATAGATAGACTGATAGACTGAGTCGTGTAGCTCTGTGGTTCAGTGTGTTATAGACAGATAGACTGATAGACTGAGTCGTGTAGCTCTGTGGTTCAGTGTGTTATAGACAGATAGACTGATAGACTGAGTCGTGTAGCTCTGTGGTTCAGTGTGTTATAGACAGATAGACTGATAGACTGAGTCGTGTAGCTCTGTGGTTCAGTGTGTTATAGACAGATAGACTGATAGACTGAGTCGTGTAGCTCTGTGGTTCAGTGTGTTATAGACAGATAGACTGATAGACTGAGTCGTGTAGCTCTGTGGTTCAGTGTGTTATAGACAGATAGACTGATAGACTGAGTCGTGTAGCTCTGTGGTTCAGTGTGTTATAGACAGATAGACTGATAGACTGAGTCGTGTAGCTCTGTGGTTCAGTGTGTTATAGACAGATAGACTGATAGACTGAGTCGTGTAGCTCTGTGGTTCAGTGTGTTATAGACAGATAGACTGATAGACTGAGTCGTGTAGCTCTGTGGTTCAGTGTGTTATAGACAGATAGACTGATAGACTGAGTCGTGTAGCTCTGTGGTTCAGTGTGTTATAGACAGATAGACTGATAGACTGAGTCGTGTAGCTCTGTGGTTCAGTGTGTTATAGACAGATAGACTGATAGACTGAGTCGTGTAGCTCTGTGGTTCAGTGTGTTATAGACAGATAGACTGATAGACTGAGTCGTGTAGCTCTGTGGTTCAGTGTGTTATAGACAGATAGATAGACTGATAGACTGAGTCGTGTAGCTCTGTGGTTCAGTGTGTTATAGACAGATAGACTGATAGACTGAGTCGTGTAGCTCTGTGGTTCAGTGTGTTATAGACAGATAGACAGATAGACTGATAGACTGCGTCGTGTAGCTCTGTGGTTCAATGTGTTATAGACAGATAGACTGATAGACTGTCGTCGTGTAGTGTGCTCTGTGGTTCAGTGTGTTATAGACAGATAGACTGATAGACTGCGTCGTGTAGCTCTGTGGTTCAGTGTGTTATAGACAGATAGACTGATAGACTGAGTCGTGTAGCTCTGTGGTTCAGTGTGTTATAGACAGATAGACTGATAGACTGAGTCGTGTAGCTCTGTGGTTCAGTGTGTTATAGACAGATAGACTGATAGACTGAGTCGTGTAGCTCTGTGGTTTCAGTGTGACTGATAGACTGAGTCGTGTAGCTCTGTGGTTCAGTGTGTGATAGACAGATAGACTGATAGACTGAGTCGTGTAGCTCTGTGGTTCAGTGTGTTATAGACAGATAGATAGCTCTGTGGTACTGATAGACTGAGTCGTGTAGCTCTGTGGTTTAGTGTGTTTTTATTTTTATATACTTTGTTGTGTCAAAAAAATCTATTACATTTACAAAACTATACAAGAGAAATTAATCTCAAGCAAGTGAAGGTTAATACATTACAGAAATGCAAAACAAATGTCCACACAGTCATCTCACACTCCACTCCAGTCCTCCCAACCTCCCGCACACCTCAAAACAAGTTAAACCAATAAATTAGCACGAACCCTCAATTACAATAATTACTAATTTATCTTCTGTCACCAACACACCACCTCCCCAGTTTCCCAGGTTATCTGAAATAGCCCTAGCTAGCACATCAATTTACAAAAGGCACCAACACTTTGGAAACAGGCACTGCCACTTTCATTTAGTTTTTCCTACGCTTTAAAATTGACATTTTCGCCTGGCCCAGTAGAACGTTAGCCAACTTACTTATATATGTATTGCCTTTGGTGTTCTTCACCCCAAAGATACAAGTAGTTCATTCAGTGCGTTGAACAGATCATTTAGTACTTCAAACAAAGGCTCTAACCAGGGAGAGCAGTGTGTGTTTCAGACGGGCAAGTGGGCCAACGCGTTCGTTTAGTAAGCATCATGAAGTTTAGCCCCAGTTTCGTCACACACAAGGACCACCACGGGTCACACCCACACAGGGTGTGTGTGTGTGTGTGTGTGTGTGTGTGTGTGTGGGTGTGTCAGTGTGTGTGTGTGTGTGTGTGTGTGTGTGTGGGGTGTGTGTGTGTGTGTGTGTGTGTGTGGTGTGTGTGTGTGTGTGGTGTGTGTGTGTCAGTGTGTGTGTGTGTGTGTGTGAGTGTGTGTGTGTGTGTGTGTGTGTGTGTGTGTGTGGGTGTGTGTGTGTGTGTGTGTGTGTGTGTGTGTGTGTGTGTGTGTGTGTGTGTGTCGGTGTGTGTGGGTGTGTCAGTGTGGGTGTGTGTTTGTTGCAGCAGTCCAGGACCAGTCTTTGTAGAGTAACAGAAGTTTATTCACCAGAACCATCTAAAACATACACCATAGGTCTCTGCCCTCCTTCCACTCCCCACTCCCTCCTCCAGCTTCCACTTGCGGCTGTCCCCTTTAGCACTGCCTGTTCTCTTTAAACCAACTCACTATCTTCTACAATACTGTCCCCCTTTTCAAGCAAAATAAATAGTTCTCATCCGCCCCTGGCTGAATGGTGGAGAGAAAAGTGTTTGTGGCCACAATGGTGTGCAATGCTCTCCACTGTGAATCACCTCCTCTTTTTGGTATTGGTGGTCTATACAGACTCCTCCATGCAGGTGGGAGCGATTCCCGTTCTTGCAGCCTGTCTCGCTGGTGTGCACCAGGCATGCCCGTTACTCTTTTGAAATGCAACGCTTTCACACATACCCTATGCATCTCCTTTTTTTCCGTTGACCCAATCTGCACCCTGTACAAATCCCCAACCTGCAGAATTTACCCTGGTCTGTTCTACTGCATGTCCAATCTGCACCCTGTACAAATCCCCAACCTGCAGAATTTACCGTGGTCTGTTCTAATGCATGTCCAATCTGCACCCTGTACAAATCCCCAACCTGCAGAATTGACCCTGGTCTGTTCTACTGCATGTCCAATCTGCACCCTGTACAAATCCCCAACCTGCAGAATTGACCCTGGTCTGTTCTACTGCATGTCCAATCTGCACCCTGTACAAATCCCCAACCTGCAGAATTTACCCTGGTCTGTTCTACTGCATGTCCAATCTGCACCCTGTACAAATCCCCAACCTGCAGAATTTACCCCGGTCTGTTCTACTGCATGTCCAATCTGCAGGTCACACACTGGCTTCACCCCCAACTCACTCGCTAGGGATTCAGGGATTTTCCAGATTCTGCTGTCAAAATCGATTAAGATCCCAACCTTCACTACCTCTCTAGAAATCGAGAAGAGTGGAATAAAACTCTTTGATTCTAAAAGGTGGTATTTTAAACTGGTATTATAAACTAGAAGCTCTTCAAGCATTGAGAACAGCCCTGTGAGTCTTAAAACCTTCCAGGTTTTCAGCATCCTGCTATAAATTCTGCTAAAACAGAGAGGTTTAACTGTCACTACCCATTAAAACAGAAGCCTATCAAAATGCAGCCTCCCCACCAAGCGAAGGAAAGCAAAAGCAAGCGCTCTCCAGGGCAGAAGCTCAGGAGTGTTCAGCAGTCTCAGAAGTGTTCTCTCAGGAGTGTTCAGCAGTCTCAGGAGTGTTCTCTCTCAGGAGTGTTCAGCAGTCTCAGGAGTGTTCTCTCAGGAGTGTTCAGCAGTCTCAGAAGTGTTCTCTCATGAGTGTTTCTCTCAGGAGTGTTCAGCAGTCTCAGGAGTGTTCTCTCAGGAGTGTTCAGCAGTTCTCTCAGGAGTGTTCAGCAGTCTCAGGAGTGTTCTCTCAGGAGTGTTCAGCAGTCTCAGAAGTGTTCTCTCAGGAGTGTTCAGTCTCTCTCTCAGGAGTGTCTCAGCAGTATTTCTCCTCAGATCTGTTCCGCAGTCTCAGGAGTGTTTCTCTTCAGGGAGTGTTCATCCAGGTCTCAGAGTGTTCCTCTCATGAGTGTATCAACAGTCAGAAGTGGTTCTCTCAGAAGTGTTCTCTCGATCAAGTGTTCGGACAGATCCATATTTGTTCTCTCACGATTGTTCAGGAGTCTCAGAAGTGTTCTCTCAGGAGTGTTCAGCAGTCTCAGGAGTGTTCTCTCAGGAGTGTTCAGGAGTGTTCTCTCAGGCGTGTTCTGTCTCAGGAGTGTTCTCTCAGGAGTGTTCAGCAGTCTCAGGAGTGTTCTCTCAGGAGTGTTCAGCAGTCTCAGGAGTGTTCTCTCAGGAGTGTTCAGCTCTCAGGAGTGTTCAGGAGTGTTCAGTCTCAGGAGTGTTCTCTCAGGAGTGTTCAGAGTGTCTCAGGAGTGTTCTCTCAGGAGTGTTCAGCAGTCTCAAGAGTGTTCTCTCAGGAGTGTTCAACAGTCTCAGAAGTGTTCTCTCAGAAGTGTTCAGCAGTCTCAGGAGTGTTCTCTCAGGAGTGTTCAGCAGTCTCAGAAGTGTTCTCTAGTGCTCGCAGCTCCGGAGGGTCAGGATGGTGCAGCATCGCAGAAGTGTTCGCACGCAGGAGTGCGGCTCGCCTGCAGGGCCGCATCGCAGGAGGGGGCGCGCAGAGGGGTGTTCAACATCTCAGGCGGGGTCTCTCTACGCTCAGAGCACAGCAGGAGGGGCTCGCTCAGACGGCGCATGTTCGCTCGGAGGTGTGCTCTCTGCCAGGAGTTTTCTCTTCATGAGTGTTCCCCGCATCTCAGGAGTTTCTCATCTCCGAGGTTCATCAAGTCTCAGAAGTGGTCTCTCGGATTTTCAGCAGTCTCCGAAGATGGTCTCATCATGACGTTGCTCTCTCACAAGGGTTCCTCAGATGTTCCTCGCAGGAGTGTTCAGCAGCCCCTCTCCAAGGTGTCGTCTCAAAGGAGTGTTCCTGCAGTCTCAGAAGTGGTCTCTCAGAGAGTAGTCTCTGTACGCAGGACGTTTCTCTCTCATGATGGTCCTCAGTCGCAGAGATGTTCTCTCAGAGTGTTCTCTCTCAGGAGGTTCAGTTCAGGCACGTCGCAGGAGTGTTCTCCTTCAGGGTGGTCGCCAGTCTCAGGAGTGTTCTCTCTCAGGAGTGTTCTCTCAGGAGTGTTCAGCAGTCTCAGAAGTGTTCTCTCAGGAGTGCTCTCTCTCAGGAGTGTTCTCTCAGGAGTGTTCTCTCTCAGGAGTGTTCAGCAGTCTCAGGAGTGTTCTCTCAGGAGTGTTCAGCAGTCTCAGAAGTGTTCTCTCAGGAGTGTTCAGCAGTCTCAGAAGTGTTCTCTCAGGAGTGTTCAGCAGTCTCAGAAGTGTTCTCTCAGGAGTGTTCTCTCTCAGGAGTGTTCAGCAGTCTCAGGAGTGTTCTCTCAGGAGTGTTCAGCAGTCTCAGGAGTGTTCTCTCAGGAGTGTTCAGCAGTCTCAGGAGTGTTCAGCAGTCTCAGGAGTGGTTCTCTCAGGAGTGTTCAGCAGTCTCAGGAGTGTTCTCTCTCAGGAGTGTTCAGCAGTCTCAGGAGTGTTCTCTCAGGAGTGTTCAGCAGTCTCAGAAGTGTTCTCTCAGGAGTGTTCTCTCTCAGGAGTGTTCTCTCAGGAGTGTTCAGCAGTCTCAGGAGTGTTCTCTCAGGAGTGTTCAGCAGTCTCAGGAGTGTTCTCTCTCAGGAGTGTTCAGCAGTCTCAGGAGTGTTCTCTCAGGAGTGTTCAGCAGTCTCAGAAGTGTTCTCTCAGGAGTGTTCTCTCTCAGGAGTGTTCAGCAGTCTCAGAAGTGTTCTCTCAGGAGTGTTCAGTCTCAGAAGTGTTCTCTCAGGAGTGTTCTCTCTCAGGAGTGTTCTCTCTCAGGAGTGTTCAGCAGTCTCAGGAGTGTTCTCTCAGGAGTGTTCTCTCTCAGGAGTGTTCAGCAGTCTCAGGAGTGTTCTCTCTCAGGAGTGTTCAGCTGTCTCAGGAGTGTTCTCTCAGGAGTGTTCAGCAGTCTCAGGAGTGTTCTCTCAGGAGTGTTCAGCAGTCTCAGAAGTGTTCTCTCAGGAGTGTTCAGCAGTCTCAGAAGTGTTCTCTCAGGAGTGTTCTCTTCTTAGATGTTCGGCTCAGGGTCGTCTCTCAGGAGTGTTCGCAGTCCACAAGTGAAGTCTCAGAAGTGTTCTCTCAGAGCTCAAGAGTTCGTCTCACAAGTCGCGACAGTTTGTCGCATAGTCTTCAGCGAAACACAGAGTGGGCGGGCGACAGAGCTCACCGAGGGGGCAGCCTTGCTCAAGAAGTGTGCGCGCACGTTCCTCTCTCAGGATGTTCAAGTCAGAGTGTTCCTCGTCTCAGGAGTGTTCTCTCAGGAGTGTTCAGCAGTCTCAGAAGTGTTCTCTCAGGAGTGTTCAGCAGTCTCAGAAGTGTTCTCTCAGGAGTGTTCAGCAGTCTCAGAAGTGTTCTCTCAGGAGTGTTCTCTCTCAGGAGTGTTCAGCAGTCTCAGGAGTGTTCTCTCAGGAGTGTTCAGCAGTCTCAGAAGTGTTCTCTCAGGAGTGTTCTCTCTCAGGAGTGTTTCGCAGGACTCTCTCAGGAGTGTTCAGCTGTCTCAGGAGTGTTCTCTCAGGAGTGTTCTCTCTCAGGAGTGTTCAGCAGTCTCAGAAGTGTTCTCTCAGGAGTGTTCAGCAGTCTCAGGAGTGTTCTCTCTCAGGAGTGTTCAGCAGTCTCAGAAGTGTTCTCTCAGGAGTGTTCTCTCTCAGGAGTGTTCTCTCAGGAGTGTTCAGCAGTCTCAGAAGTGTTCTCTCAGGAGTGTTCAGCAGTCTCAGGAGTGTTCTCTCAGGAGTGTTCTCTCAGGAGTGTTCAGCAGTCTCAGAAGTGTTCTCTCAGGAGTGTTCAGCAGTCTCAGAAGTGTTCTCTCAGGAGTGTTCAGCAGTCTCAGGAGTGTTCTCTCAGGAGTGTTCTCTCTCAGGAGTGTTCAGCAGTCTCAGGAGTGTTCTCTCAGGAGTGTTCAGCAGTCTCAGAAGTGTTCTCTCATGAGTGTTCAGCAGCTCTCAGGAGTGTTCAGCAGTCTCAGGAGTGTTCAGCAGTCTCAGGGGTGTTCAGCAGTCTCAGAAGTGTTCAGCAGTCACAGGAGTGTTCTCTATCAGGAGTGTTCAGCAGTCTCAGGAGTGTTCTCTCAGGAGTGTTCAGCAGTCTGAGGAGTGTTCTCTCAGGAGTGTTCAGCAGTCTCAGAAGTGTTCTCTCAGGAGTGTTCAGCAGTCTCAGGAGTGTTCTCTCAGGAGTGTTCAGCACTCTCAGAAGTGTTCTCTCAGGAGTGTTCAGCAGTCTCAGAAGTGTTCTCTCAGGAGTGTTCTCTCTCAGGAGTGTTCAGCAGTCTCAGGAGTGTTCTCTCAGGAGTGTTCAGCAGTCTCAGAAATGTTCCCTCAGGAGTGTTCAGCAGTCTCAGAAATGTTCTCTCAGGAGTGTTCTCTCATGAGTGTTCAGCAGTCTCAGGAGTGTTCTCTCAGGAGTGTTCTCAGTCTCAGGAGTGTTCTCTCAGGAGTGTTCTCTCTCAGGAGTGTTCAGCAGTCTCAGGAGTGTTCTCTCAGGAGTGTTCAGCTCTCTCAGGAGTGTTCTCTCAGGAGTGTTCAGCAGTCTCAGAAGTGTTCTCTCAGGAGTGTTCAGCAGTCTCATGAGTGTTCAGCAGTCTCAGGAGTGTTCTCTCAGGAGTGTTCAGCAGTCTCAGAAGTGTTCTCTCAGGAGTGTTCAGCAGTCTCAGGAGTGTTCTCTCAGGAGTGTTCAGCAGTCTCAGGAGTGTTCTCTCAGGAGTGTTCAGCAGTCTCAGAAGTGTTCTCTCAGGAGTGTTCAGCAGTCTCAGAAGTGTTCTCTCAGGAGTGTTCTCTCTCAGGAGTGTTCTCTCAGGAGTGTTCTCTCAGGAGTGTTCAGCAGTCTCAGAAGTGTTCTCTCAGGAGTGTTCAGCAGTCTCAGAAGTGTTCTCTCAGGAGTGTTCTCTCTCTCTCTCAGGAGTCTCTCAGGAGTGTTCAGCAGTCTCAGGAGTGTTCTCTCAGGAGTGTTCAGCAGTCTCAGAAGTGTTCTCTCAGGAGTGCTCAGCAGTCTCAGAAGTGTTCCCTCAGGAGTGTTCAGCAGTCAGGAGTGTTCAGCACTCTCAGAAGTGTCCTCTCAGGAGTGCTCAGCAGTCTCAGAAGTGTTCTCTCATGAGTGTTCTCTCTCGGGAGTGTTCAGCACTCTCAGGAGTGTTCTCTCAGGAGTGTTCAGCAGTCTCAGGAGTGTTCAGCATTCTCAGAAGTGTTCTCTCTCAGGAGTGTTCAGCAGTCTCAGGAGTGTTCAGCAGTCTCAGGTGGGTTCTCTCAGGAGTGTTCAGCTCTCAGAAGTGTTCTCTCAGGAGTGTTCAGCAGTCTCAGAAGTGTTCTCTCAGGAGTGTTCTCTCTCAGGAGTGCAGGCTCAGAAGTGTTCTCTCAGGAGTGTTGAGCAGTCTCAGCAGTGTTCTCTCTCAGGAGTGTTCAGCAGTCTCAGGAGGGTTCTCTCAGGAGTGTTCCGCAGTCTCAGAAGTGTTCTCTCAGGAGTGTTCAGCAGTCTCAGAAGTGTTCTCTCAGGAGTGTTCAGCAGTCTCAGAAGTGTTCTCTCAGGAGTGTTCAGCAGTCTCAGGAGTGTTCTCTCAGGAGTGTTCTCTCAGGAGTGTTCAGCAGTCTCAGAAGTGTTCTCTCAGGAGTGTTCAGCAGTCTCAGGAGTGTTCTCTCAGGAGTGTTCAGCAGTCTCAGAAGTGTTCTCTCAGGAGTGTTCAGCAGTCTCAGAAATGTTCTCTCAGGAGTGTTCAGCAGTCTCAAAAGTGTTCTCTCAGGAGTGTTCTCTCAGGAGTGTTCAGCAGTCTCAGAAGTGTTCTCTCAGGAGTGTTCAGCAGTGTCAGTCTCAGCATTGTCTCTCAGAGTGTTCTTCTCTCTCATCATGGAGTGTCTCATCAGGATTTCAGGCAGTCTCACAAGAGTGTCCTCACAGAGTGAGGTCTCACTGAAGTGGTCAATGCCTCATGAGGTGGAGTCCTCACGTCCAAAGTGGTCCAAAGATAGGCAGTCATACCAAGAGGGTGGCGCTCGCACAATGGTGCAGAGTCTTCACAAGAGGGTTCTCATCAGGAGGTGTTCTCTCGTCAGGAGTCTTCTCCCAGAGATTGTTCACAGTCTCAGAAGTCCTTCACATGTCAGAGTGCTCTCGCTCAGGATGTTCTCTCAGGAGTGTTTCTCTCAAGTGTTCACAGTCGCTAAATGTTCTCTCAGAAGTGTATCTCTCACAAGAGTGTTCAGTTCAGTCATGCACAGGAGTGCTTCTCCGCTCAGGAGGTTCAACAGTCTCAAGAGTGTTCCTCAATTTCCAGGCAAGTCCTCTCAGGAGTGTTCAGCAGTCTCAGGAGTGTTCTCTCAGGAGTGTTCAGCAGTCTCAGGAGTGTTCTCTCAGGAGTGTTCAGCAGTCTCAGAAGTGTTCTCTCAGGAGTGTTCTGTCTCAGTGGAGTGTTCTCTCTCAGGAGTGTTCTCTCAGGAGTGTTCTCTCAGGAGTGTTCAGCAGTCTCAGAAGTGTTCTCTCAGGAGTGTTCAGCAGTCTCAGAAGTGTTCTCTCAGAAGTGTTCTCTCTCAGGAGTGTTCAGCAGTCTCAGGAGTGTTCTCTCAGGAGTGTTCAGCAGTCTCAGAAGTGTTCTCTCAGTGTTCAGAGTGTTTTCTCTCAGGAGTGTTCAGCAGTCTCAGAAGTGTTCTCTCAGGAGTGTTCAGCAGACTCAGCAGTGTTCTCTCAGGAGTGTTCTCTCTCAGGAGTGTTCTCTCAGGAGTGTTCTCTCAGGAGTGTTCTCTCAGGAGTGTTTCAGCAGTCTCAGAAGTGTTCTCTCAGGAGTGCTCAGCGGTCTCAGGAGTGTTCTCTCATGAGTGTTCTGCAGTCTCAGTAGTGTTCTTTCAGGAGTGCTCTCTCTCAGGAGTGTTCACCTCTCAGAAGTGTTCTCTCAGGAGTGTTCAGCAGTCTCAGAAGTGTTCTCTCATGAGTGTTCTCTCTCAGGAGTGTTCAGCACTCTCAGAAGTGTTCTCTCAGGAGTGTTCAGCAGTCTCAAAAGTGTTCTCTCAGGAGTGTTCTCTCAGGAGTGTTCAGCAGTCTCAGAAGTGTTCTCTCAGAAGTGTTCAGCAGTCTCAAAAGGGTTCTCTCAGGAGTGTTCAGCAGTCTCAGGAGTGTTCTCTCAGGAGTGTTCAGCAGTCTCAGGAGTGTTCTCTCTCAGGAGTATTCTCTCAGGAGTGTTCAGCAGTCTCAGGAGTGTTCTCTCAGGAGTGTTCAGCAGTCTCAGAAGTGTTCTCTCATGAGTGTTCTCTCTCAGGAGTGTTCAGCAGTCTCAGGTGTGTTAACTCGCAGGTGTTCAGGCAGATCTCAGGAGTGTTTTCTCTCAGGATGTTGCAACATCTCAGGAGGTTCGCTCCAGAAGTATTCTCTCAGAGGTGTTCAGTCCGTCTCCCAGTAGTGTGCGCCAGGAGGGGCAGATCAGTCTCCACAGTTGGGCTCGCAGGGAGTCAACCTTCACGTGGGTCGCTCACAGTGCGGTAGAATCCTGCAGCAGTCGCAGAGTGGTGACCCGCAGGGAGTGGGCAGAGCCAGTCTCAGAAGTTGTTCTCCTCAGGATTGTCTCGTCTCAGGAGTTCTCTCAGGAGTGTTAGGCATCTCCAGAGTGTTCTCTCAAGTGTTCACAGGGACTCGGATGTTCTGCTCAGAGAACAGTCTCAGGAGTGTTCTCTCAGAAGTGTTCAGCAGTCTCAGAAGTGTTCCCTCAGGAGTGTTCAGCAGTCTCAGAAATGTTCTCTCAGGAGTGTTCTCTCAGTCTCAGGAGTGTTCAGCAGTCTCAGGAGTGTTCTCTCAGGAGTGTTCAGCAGTCTCAGAAGTGTTCTCTCAGGAGTGTTCTCTCTCAGGAGTGTTCAGCAGTCTCAGGAGTGTTCTCTCTCAGGAGTGTTCAGCAGTCTCAGAAGTGTTCTCTCAGGAGTGTTCTCTCTCAGGAGTGTTCAGCAGTCTCAGAAGTGTTCTCTCAGGAGTGCTCTCTCTTAGGAGTGTTCTCTCAGGAGTGTTCAGCATTCTCAGAAGTGTTCTCTCAGGAGTGTTCAGCTCTCTCAGGAGTGTTCTCTCAGGAGTGTTCAGCAGTCTCAGAAGTGTTCTCTCAGGAGTGCTCTCTCTCAGGAGTGTTCTCTCAGGAGTGTTCTCTCTCAGGAGTGTTCAGCAGTCTCAGAAGTGTTCTCTCAGGAGTGTTCTCTCTCAGGAGTGTTCAGCAGTCTCAGAAGTGTTCTCTCAGGAGTGCTCAGCAGTCTCAGAAGTGTTCTCTCAGGGGTGTTCAGCAGTCTCAGAAGTGTTCTCTCAGGAGTGTTCAACAGTCTCAGGAGTGTTCTCTCAGGAGTGTTCAGCAGTCTCAGGAGTGTTCTCTCACAGGAGTGTTCAGCAGTCTCAGAAGTGCTCTCTCAGGAGTGTTCAGCAGTCTCAGGAGTGTTCAGCAGTCTCAGGAGTGTTCTCTCAGGAGTGTTCTCTCTCAGGAGTGTTCGGCAGTCTCAGGAGTGTTCTCTCAGGAGTGTTCAGCAGTCTCAGAAGTGTTCTCTCAGGAGTGTTCAGCAGTCTCAGAAGTGTTCTCTCAGGAGTGTTCTCTCTCAGGAGTGTTCTCTCTGGAGTGTTCAGCAGTCTCAGAAGTGTTCTCTCAGGAGTGTTCAGCAGTCTCAGAAGTGTTCTCTCTCAGGAGTGTTCTCTCAGGAGTGTTCTCTCTCAGGAGTGTTCAGCAGTCTCAGGAGTGTTCTCTCAGGTGTGTTCAGCAGGCTCAGGAGTGTTCTCTCTGGAGTGTTCAGCACTCTCAGAAGTGTGCTCTCAGGAGTGCTCAGCAGTCTCAGGAGTGTTCTCTCAGGAGTGTTCAGCAGTCTCAGGAGTGTTCTCTCAGAGGTGTTCAGCAGTCTCAGGAGTGTTCTCTCAGGAGTGTTCTCTCAGTTTCCACTGAGACTCAGGAGTGTTCAGCAGTCTCAGGAGTGTTCTCTCAGGAGTGTTCAGCAGTCTCAGGAGTGTTCAGCTGTCTCAGGAGTGTTCTCTCTCAGAAGTGTTCAGCAGTCTCAGAAGTGTTCTCTCAGGAGTGTTCTCTCTCAGGAGTGTTCTCTCAGGAGTGTTGAGCAGTCTCAGAAGTGTTCTCTCAGGTGTGTTCTCTCTCAGGAGTGTTCAGCACTCTCAGAAGTGTTCTCTCAGGAGTGTTCTCTCTCAGGAGTGTTCTCTCAGGAGTGTTCTCTCTCAGGAGTGTTCAGCAGTCTCAGGAGTGTTCTCTCAGGAGTGTTCTCTCTCAGGAGTGTTCAGCAGTCTCAGGAGTGTTCTCTCAGGAGTGTTCAACAGTCTCAGAAGTGTTCTCTCAGGAGTGTTCAGCAGGTTCAGAAGTGTTCTCTCAGGAGTGTTCAGCAGTCTAAGGAGTGTTCTCTCAGGAGTGTTCAGCACTCTCAGAAGTGTTCTCTCAGGAGTGTTCAACAGTCTCAGGAGTGTTCTCTCTCAGGAGTGTTCCGCAGTCTCAGGAGTGTTCAGCAGTCTCAGGAGTGTTCTCTCAGGAGTGTTCAGCAGTCTCAGAAGTGTTCTCTCAGGAGTGTTCTCTCTCAGGAGTGTCAAGAAAGTGTCCTCAGAGTGTGTCCGTCCCAGATCTCGGAAGTGGTCTCTTCACAAGGAGTCCTGCATCTCAGCGAGATTCCTCAGCAAGAGAGAGTCCCACAAGTCTGATGCAGAGTCCTCACAAGAAGTCCTCACAAAGTCCGTCAGAGTCTGTCACAAAGAGGTCTCACAGGAGTGTTGTCAGCAGTCTTCACAAGAGTTCTCACGAGGTGTTCAGCATCTCAAGAAGTGTTCTCTCAGATCCGTTCCCCCCCAGAGTGTTCTCTCAGGAGTGTTCAGGTCAGAATCGCAGGAGTCTTCGCTCCACAGAGGGTGCAGGCATCTCAGCAAGTGTTCTCCTCAGGAGTGTTCAACATTCTCAGGAGTTTGTCGCATACAAAAGTGTCGCTCTCAGAGTGTTCAGCTTCTCAGGAGTGTTCAGCAGTCTCAGAAGTGTTCTCTCAGGAGTGTTCTCTCTCAGGAGTGTTCAGCAGTCTCAGGAGTGTTCTCTCACAGGAGTGTTCAGCATTCTCAGAAGTGCTCTCTCAGGAGTGTTCAGCAGTCTCAGAAGTGTTCTCTCAGGAGTGTTCAGCAGTCTCAGAAGTGTTCTCTCAGGAGTGTTCTCTCTCAGGAGTGTTCTCTCAGGAGTGTTCTCTCTCAGGAGTGTTCAACAGTCTCAGAAGTGTTCTCTCAGGAGTGTTCAGCAGTCTCAGAAGTGTTCTCTCAGGAGTGTTCTCTCTCAGGAGTGTTCAGCAGTCTCAGAAGTGTTCTCTCAGGAGTGTTCAGCGGTCTCAGAAGTGTTCTCTCAGGAGTGCTCAGCAGTCTCAGAAGTGTTCT
Source organism: Polyodon spathula (assembly GCF_017654505.1). Lineage (NCBI taxonomy): Eukaryota > Metazoa > Chordata > Actinopteri > Acipenseriformes > Polyodontidae > Polyodon > Polyodon spathula. Next base: position 28,647 of record NW_024474471.1, read on the forward strand.
CTCATGAGTGTTCTCTCTCAGGAGTGTTCTCTCAGGAGTGTTCAACAGTTCTCAGGAGTGTTCAGCAGTCTCAGGAGTGTTCTCTCTGGAGTGTTCTCTCTCAGGAGTGTTCATCAGTCTCAGGAGTGTTCGCTCAGGAGTGTTCTCTCTCAGGAGTGCCCAGCAGTCTCAGAAGTGTTCTCTCAGGAGTGTTCAACAGTCTCAGAAGTGTTCTCTCAGAAGTGTTCAGGTGGGCAGGCAGGCGCAGAAGGGGGCGCCGCGAGGTTGCAGCGCAGGCGCGAAGGGGGGGCGCGCAGAGGAGGCGCGCGCAGGAGGGTCGCGCAGAGGGCGCGCGCAGAGGGGGCAGGCCAGCGCAGCAAGTGGCTCGCAGAGGAGGCAGAGAGCCGCAGTGTTCTGTCTCAGGAGTGTTCTCTCTCAGGAGTGTTCAAAAGCTCAGGAGTGTTCTCTCTCAGGAGTGTTGAGCAGTCTCAGAAGTGTTCTCTCAGGGGTGTTCAGCTGTCTCAGGAGTGTTCTCTCTAGGAGTGTTCACCAGTCTCAGGAGTGTTCTCTCTCAGAAGTATTCAGCAGTCTCAGGAGTGTTCAGCAGTCTCAGGAGTGTTCTCTCTCAGGTGTGTTCAGCAGTCTCAGAAGTGTTCTCTCAGAAGTGTTCTCTCTCAGGAGTGTCCAGCAGTCTCAGAAGTTTTCTCTCTCAGAAGTGTTCTCTCAGGAGTGCTCAGCAGTCTCAGAAGTGTTCTCTCATGAGTGTTCTCTCTCAGGAGTGTTCAGCACTCTCAGAAGTGTTCACTCAGGAGTGTTCTTTCTCAGGAGTGTTCAGCAGTCTCAGAAATGTTCTCTCAGGAGTGTTCAGAGAGGCCTCCAAGTCGTCAGAAGGTCCTCACAAGAGAGTCCTCCACAACCAAGAGAGAGCCTCACAGGTGATCAGAGTCCTCCCAAGAGAGAGTGCTTTCCACAAGAGAGAGTCCCTCACAAGTCGTCAGAATCCGCGACAGATTCATGAGTGTTCTCTCAGGAGTGTTCAGCATTCTCAGAAGTGTTCTCTCAGGAGTGTTTTCTCTCAGGAGTGTTCAGCAGTCTCGGGAGTGTTCTCTCAGGAGTGTTCAGCTGTCTCAGGAGTGTTCTCTCTCAGGAGTGCTCAGCACTCTCAGAAGTGTGTTCAGCAGTCTCAGAAGTGTTCTCTCATGAGTGTTGCAGCAGTCCTCAAGATGTGCACCTCAGAGTGTTCGTCCCCCCTCGTCTCAGGAGTGTTCTCACCTCTCAGGATTTCACAGGCTCAGGAGGTGGGTCTCTAGGAGTGTGTCTCTCTCAGGAGTGGTTTCAGCAGTCCTCAATTGTTTCTCTCAGGATTGTTCAGCAGTCTCAGGAGTGTTTCTCGCCTCAGTGAGTGTTCAGCATTCCTCAAAGTGTCTCTCAGATGTTTCGCAGTCTCAGAGTGTTCCTCAGGAGTGTTCTCTCAGGTGTGTTCTCTCTCAGGAGTGTTCTCTCATGAGTGTTCAGCAGTCTCAGAAGTGTTCTATC
>NW_024474472.1:0-6917 GCF_017654505.1 Polyodon spathula
TTTGCCGTCACTCCGATCTGTGTTCTATTGCCTGTAAGGGCTGCCTGACTGCTTTTATCTGGTCGCTAGCATTTCTATGGGCATCGACAGACGGTCATTATAAATGAAGAACGTAGCTTAGGTGGGATTTATTTTTGATATGTTTGGAATGGATCAGTTAGGCAGTATTTACCTCAAAATGTAAATAGAAAAAAAGGAGACTCGGTTTTGTTGTTTTGCAAAGGCTGCACTGCAATGTTCGCTCACAGAAGCAGTCCCACTACTGAGCGGCACAAGGGTTTTCATGTGCACCGTTTCCGACCCGGCAGGGTCACCTCTCGTTAGACGACATGGCATTCAGGAGCTACCCAAATGATTCCATGTCGATGCCTTCCTTATTGCGGAATCCCGACCGACACAGTCTGTTGCAGTACAGAGCTCCAGCTCAAGTTATCTGCTACCACTCCCACTCTTTTTCTTTAAAGATTAGAATGAAGCTTAATGCATTCCCCCATCACTTTGATTTACATGCGCAATTTGTTTGTTGTTCAAACTGCAATAGACGTGATAGCATCTGGTATCAATATGATTTGATATTATGTGACGTGCATTACTGTATTATGCCCCATCAAAAAAAAAAAAAAAAAAAAAAAAGTGTTCATTGGAGACAACTGTAATTTTTTCGTCACGCCGAGCTGTGTGCTATTGCCCGTTATGGCCGCCTGACTGCTTTTAACTGGTGGCTAGCATTTCTATGGCCATCGAGAAGCAGTCGCTATAAATGAGGAAAGCATATTAGGTTGGACTTCGTTTTGATGTTTTGAATGGCTCTCTGAGACAGCGTGTACTTCAAAGGGAAACAGAAGAGGCTGAGTATTGTTGTTTTGCAAAGGCTCCGCTGCAATGTTCGTTCATAGGAGCAATCCAACTACTGAGCAACATGTGGATTTTGACCTTATCCGATCCCGACCTGGCATTCACGAGCTCCCTCAGAAATGCCATGTCGATGCGTGCAGACTCCCGATCGGCACAGCCCATTGCAGCACAGAGCTCCCGTGCTCAGGCGATCTGCCAACCCAAACCTTCCACTGTAGCTGGGATTACAGGCACAAGCCAGGGCAACCGGCGTGACCGAGAGCAGCTAGAAGGCAGTTCAAGTCCCCTTGTGTGAACTCAGAGCGAGAGTACTCGCGCTGTTCTCCACTGACGTGACAGCTTTTAATGCCGATTGCATTAAAAGCATTGCCGGGTCCTGCTGTAGTTGTAAAAGACAGTAGCCAGACAAATAAATTGAAAGAGTGTTATGAAAAACACATGTGAATCCCAGTTTTCGTTCTGTGGCTGTTAAAAAGACAATATAAGAATGCCATAGAAAAATAATAAAAAAAAAAAAAAAAAAAAAATGCGTTGCCGAGAATTAAGCCACCTTCCTCTGAGGTGTCAGCATATTTCACAGGCATTTTGATGATCTAAAATGGCTTGAGCTTTCAATTTTACACATTAATTCTGAAGACCTTTTACTCAAACTGTTTCTTTGCTTTTTATCTAGGGGGAAGCTGAGAATAAAGTAAATGTGCTGGTAATGCTCCACTCATTTGATCAGACAGGAGAACGCAATGTTAGATAATCTCCTTCAATTGTTCTTTAAATAATGATAACTAAAAAAGAACACTGCTTCAAATCCTACAAAACAATACAGCTGAACTTTGTAATATTGCAAAATTAACGAACCAGAAGGCTTTATTCCCAAACAGTTTTGGGAAGTGCTGACAATGATTTGCTTCATTTACTTCCTGACCTGTCGCCAGGATAGTGTCAATGTATTTATTGAACAGAGTGTAGAAAATTCATTACAGCATAACATTTATCCAGTTAGCATCAAAGAAGAGCGCATTTCTCATCAAACGAGAATACATGCCAAAAGAATGAAAACTGAAGAAACATCACGACCACGAAGGGACTCGAACCCTCAATCTTCTGATTCGAAGTCAGACGCCTTATCCATTAGGCCACGCGGTCACATAGGTCTGTCTTTTACGCGTTCCTTTAGCTGACGTTACTTTCCAAATCGCCAACAAATGCTTCACAAGTGCTGGTCAAACTGCTGTGGTCGTGATAGCATCTGGTATCATTATGATTTGATACTATGTGATGAGCATTACTGCATTAAGCCCCATCAAAAAAAAAAAAATAAATAATTAATAAAAAAGTGTTCATTGGAGAACACGGTAATTTTGCCGTCACTCCGATCTGTGTTCTATTGCCTGTAAGGGCTGCCTGACTGCTTTTATCTGGTCGCTAGCATTTCTATGGGCATCGACAGACGGTCATTATAAATGAAGAACGTAGCTTAGGTGGGATTTATTTTTGATATGTTTGGAATGGATCAGTTAGGCAGTATTTACCTCAAAATGTAAATAGAAAAAAAGGAGACTCGGTTTTGTTGTTTTGCAAAGGCTGCACTGCAATGTTCGCTCACAGAAGCAGTCCCACTACTGAGCGTCACAAGGGTTTTCATGTGCACCGTTTCCGACCCGGCAGGTTCACCTCTCGTTAGACGACATGGCATTCAGGAGCTACCCAAATGATGCCATGTCGATGCCTTCCTTATTGCGGAATCCCGACCGACACAGTCTGTTGCAGTACAGAGCTCCAGTACTCAAGTTATCTGCTACCACTCCCACTCTTTTTCTTTAAAGATTAGAATGAAGCTTAATGCATTCCCCCATCACTTTGATTTACATGCGCAATTTGTTTGTTGTTCAAACTGCAATAGACGTGATAGCATCTGGTATCAATATGATTTGATATTATGTGACGTGCATTACTGTATTATGCCCCATCAAAAAAAAAAAAAAAAAAAAAAAAAAAAAAAGTGTTCATTGGAGACAACTGTAATTTTTTCGTCACACCGAGCTGTGTGCTATTGCCCGTTATGGCCGCCTGACTGCTTTTAACTGGTGGCTAGCATTTCTATGGCCATCGAGAAGCAGTCGCTATAAATGAGGAAAGCATATTAGGTTGGACTTCGTTTTGATGTTTTGAATGGCTCTCTGAGACAGCGTGTACTTCAAAGGGAAACAGAAGAGGCTGAGTATTGTTGTTTTGCAAAGGCTCCGCTGCAATGTTCGTTCATGGAGCAATCCAACTACTGAGCAACATGTGGGTTTTGACCTTATCCGTTCCCGACCTGGCATTCACGAGCTCCCTCAGAAATGCCATGTCGATGCGTGCAGACTCCCGATCGGCACAGTCCATTGCAGCACAGAGCTTCCGTGCTCAGGCGATCTGCCAACCCAAACCTTCCACTGTAGCTGGGATTACAGGCACAAGCCAGGGCAACCGGCGTGACCGAGAGCAGCTAGAAGGCAGTTCAAGTCCCCTTGTGTGAACTCAGAGCGAGAGTACTCGCGCTGTTCTCCACTGACGTGACAGCTTTTAATGCCGATTGCATTAAAAGCATTGCCGGGTCCTGCTGTAGTTGTAAAAGACAGTAGCCAGACAAATAAATTGAAAGAGTGTTATGAAAAACACATGTGAATCCCAGTTTTCGTTCTGTGGCTGTTAAAAAGACAATATAAGAATGCCATAGAAAAATAATAATAAAAAAAAAAAAAAAAATGCGTTGCCGAGAATTAAGCCACCTTCCTCTGAGGTGTCAGCATATTTCACAGGCATTTTGATGATCTAAAATGGCTTGAGCTTTCAATTTTACACATTAATTCTGAAGACCTTTTACTCAAACTGTTTCTTTGCTTTTTATCTAGGGGGAAGCTGAGAATAAAGTAAATGTGCTGGTAATGCTCCACTCATTTGATCAGACAGGAGAACGCAATGTTAGATCATCTCCTTCAATTGTTCTTTAAATAATGATAACTAAAAAAGAACACTGCTTCAAATCCTACAAAACAAAACAGCTGAACTTTGTAATATTGCAAAATTAACGAACCAGAAGGCTTTATTCCCAAACAGTTTTGGGAAGTGCTGACAATGATTTGCTTCATTTACTTCCTGACCTGTCGCCAGGATAGTGTCAATGTATTTATTGAACAGAGTGTAGAAAATTCATTACAGCATAACATTTATCCAGTTAGCATCAAAGAAGAGCGCATTTCTCATCAAACGAGAATACATGCCAAAAGAATGAAAACTGAAGAAACATCACGACCACGAAGGGACTCGAACCCTCAATCTTCTGATTCGAAGTCAGACGCCTTATCCATTAGGCCACGCGGTCACATAGGTCTGTCTTTTACGCGTTCCTTTAGCTGACGTTACTTTCCAAATCGCCAACAAATGCTTCACAAGTGCTGGTCAAACTGCTGTGGTCGTGATAGCATCAGGTATCACTATGATTTGATACTATGTGATGAGCATTACTGCATTAAGCCCCATCAAAAAAAAAATAAATTAATAAATAAAAAAGTGTTCATTGGAGAACACGGTAATTTTGCCGTCACTCCGATCTGTGTTCTATTGCCTGTAAGGGCTGCCTGACTGCTTTTATCTGGTCGCTAGCATTTCTATGGGCATCGACAGACGGTCATTATAAATGAAGAACGTAGCTTAGGTGGGATTTTTTTTTGATATGTTTGGAATGGATCAGTTAGGCAGTATTTACCTCAAAATGTAAATAGAAAAAAAGGAGACTCGGTTTTGTTGTTTTGCAAAGGCTGCACTGCAATGTTCGCTCACAGAAGCAGTCCCACTACTGAGCGTCACAAGGGTTTTCATGTGCACCGTTTCCGACCCGGCAGGTTCACCTCTCGTTAGACGACATGGCATTCAGGATCTACCCAAATGATGCCATGTCGATGCCTTCCTTATTGCGATCTCCCGACCGACACAGCCTGTTGCAGACAGAGTGCTCAAGTTATCTGCTACCACTCCCACTCTTTTTCTTTAAAGATTAGAATGAAGCTTAATGCATTCCCCCATCACTTTGATTTACATGCGCAATTTGTTTGTTGTTCAAACTGCAATAGACGTGATAGCATCTGGTATCAATATGATTTGATATTATGTGACGTGCATTACTGTATTAAGCCCCATCAAAAAAAAAAAAAAAAAAAAAAAAATTGGAGACAACTGTAATTTTTTCGTCACACCGAGCTGTGTGCTATTGCCCGTTATGGCCGCCTGACTGCTTTTAACTGGTGGCTAGCATTTCTATGGCCATCGAGAAGCAGTCGCTATAAATGAGGAAAGCATATTAGGTTGGACTTCGTTTTGATGTTGAATGGCTCTCTGAGACAGCGTGTACTTCAAAGGGAAACAGAAGAGGCTGAGTATTGTTGTTTTGCAAAGGCTCCGCTGCAATGTTCGTTCATAGGAGCAATCCAACTACTGAGCAACATGTGGATTTTGACCTTATCCGATCCCGACCTGGCATTCACGAGCTCCCTCAGAAATGCCATGTCGATGCGTGCAGACTCCCGATCGGCACAGCCCATTGCAGCACAGAGCTCCCGTGCTCAGGCGATCTGCCAACCCAAACCTTCCACTGTAGCTGGGATTACAGGCACAAGCCAGGGCAACCGGCGTGACCGAGAGCAGCTAGAAGGCAGTTCAAATCCCCTTGTGTGAACTCAGAGCGAGAGTACTCGCGCTGTTCTCCACTGACGTGGCAGCTTTTAATGCCGATTGCATTAAAAGCATTGCCGGGTCCTGCTGTAGTTGTAAAAGACAGTAGCCAGACAAATAAATTGAAAGAGTGTTATGTAAAACACATGTGAATCCCAGTTTTCGTTCTGTGGCTGTTAAAAAGACAATATAAGAATGCCATAGAAAAATAATTAAAAAAAAAAAAATAAAAAAATGCGTTGCCGAGAATTAAGCCACCTTCCTCTGAGGTGTCAGCATATTTCACAGGCATTTTGATGATCTAAAATGGCTTGAGCTTTCAATTTTACACATTAATTCTGAAGACCTTTTACTCAAACTGTTTCTTTGCTTTTTATCTAGGGGGAAGCTGAGAATAAAGTAAATGTGCTGGTAATGCTCCACTCATTTGATCAGACAGGAGAACGCAATGTTAGATAATCTCCTTCAATTGTTCTTTAAATAATGATAACTAAAAAAGAACACTGCTTCAAATCCTACAAAACAAAACAGCTGAACTTTGTAATATTGCAAAATTAACGAACCAGAAGGCTTTATTCCGAAACAGTTTTGGGAAGTGCTACCAATGATTTGCTTCATTTACTTCCTGACCTGTCGCCAGGATAGTGTCAATGTATTTATTGAACAGAGTGTAGAAAATTCATTACAGCATAACATTTATCCAGTTAGCATCAAAGAAGAGCGCATTTCTCATCAAACGAGAATACATGCCAAAAGAATGAAAACTGAAGAAACATCACGACCACGAAGGGACTCGAACCCTCAATCTTCTGATTCGAAGTCAGACGCCTTATCCATTAGGCCACGCGGTCACATAGGTCTGTCTTTTACGCGTTCCTTTAGCTGACGTTACTTTCCAAATCGCCAACAAATGCTTCACAAGTGCTGGTCAAACTGCTGTGGTCGTGATAGCATCAGGTATCACTATGATTTGATACTATGTGATGAGCATTACTGCATTAAGCCCCATCAAAAAATAAATAAATAAATAAATAAAAAAGTGTGCATTGGAGAACACGGTAATTTTGCCGTCACTCCGATCTGTGTTCTATTGCCTGTAAGGGCTGCCTGACTGCTTTTATCTGGTCGCTAGCATTTCTATGGGCATCGACAGACGGTCATTATAAATGAAGAACGTAGCTGAGGTGGGATTTATTTTTGATATGTTTGGAATGGATCAGTTAGGCAGTATTTACCTCAAAATGTAAATAGAAAAAAAGGAGACTCGGTTTTGTTGTTTTGCAAAGGCTGCACTGCAATGTTCGCTCACAGAAGCAGTCCCACTACTGAGCGTCACAAGGGTTTTCATGTGCACC
>NW_024474473.1:0-7222 GCF_017654505.1 Polyodon spathula
GTTTCCGACCCGGCAGGTTCACCTCTCGTTAGACGACATGGCATTCAGGATCTACCCAAATGATGCCATGTCGATGCCTTCCTTATTGCGATCTCCCGACCGACACAGCCTGTTGCAGACCAGTGCTCAAGTTATCTGCTACCACTCCCACTCTTTTTCTTTAAAGATTAGAATGAAGCTTAATGCATTCCCCCATCACTTTGATTTACATGCGCAATTTGTTTGTTGTTCAAACTGCAATAGACGTGATAGCATCTGGTATCAATATGATTTGATATTATGTGACGTGCATTACTGTATTATGCCCCAAAAAAAAAAAAAAAAAAAAAGTGTTCATTGGAGACAACTGTAATTTTTTCGTCACACCGAGCTGTGTGCTATTGCCCGTTATGGCCGCCTGACTGCTTTTAACTGGTGGCTAGCATTTCTATGGCCATCGAGAAGCAGTCGCTATAAATGAGGAAAGCATATTAGGTTGGACTTCGTTTTGATGTTTTGAATGGCTCTCTGAGACAGCGTGTACTTCAAAGGGAAACAGAAGAGGCTGAGTATTGTTGTTTTGCAAAGGCTGCGCTGCAATGTTCGTTCACAGGAGCAATCCAACTACTGAGCAACATGTGGGTTTTGTTCTTATCCGTTCCCGACCTGGCATTCACGAGCTCCCTCAGAAATGCCATGTCGATGCGTGCAGACTCCCGATCGGCACAGCCCATTGCAGCACAGAGCTCCCGTGCTCAGGCGATCTGCCAACCCAAACCTTCCACTGTAGCTGGGATTACAGGCACACGCCACGGCAACCGGCGTGACCGAGAGCAGCTAGAAGGCAGTTCAAATCCCCTTGTGTGAACTCAGAGCGAGAGTACTCGCGCTGTTCTCCACTGACGTGGCAGCTTTTAATGCCGATTGCATTAAAAGCATTGCCGGGTCCTGCTGTAGTTGTAAAAGACAGTAGCCAGACAAATAAATTGAAAGAGTGTTATGTAAAACACATGTGAATCCCAGTTTTCGTTCTGTGGCTGTTAAAAAGACAATATAAGAATGCCATAGAAAAATAATAATAAAAAAAATGCGTTGCCGAGAATTAAGCCACCTTCCTCTGAGGTGTCAGTATATTTCACAGGCATTTTGATGATCTAAAATGGCTTGAGCTTTCCATTTTACACATTAATTCTGAAGACCTTTTACTCAAACTGTTTCTTTGCTTTTTATCTAGGGGGAAGCTGAGAATAAAGTAAATGTGCTGGTAATGCTCCACTCATTTGATCAGACAGGAGAACGCAATGTTAGATAATCTCCTTCAATTGTTCTTTAAATAATGATAACTAAAAAAGAACACTGCTTCAAATCCTACAAAACAATACAGCTGAACTTTGTAATATTGCAAAATTAACGAACCAGAAGGCTTTATTCCCAAACAGTTTTGGGAAGTGCTGACAATGATTTGCTTCATTTACTTCCTGACCTGTCGCCAGGATAGTGTCAATGTATTTATTGAACAGAGTGTAGAAAATTCATTACAGCATAACATTTATCCAGTTAGCATCAAAGAAGAGCGCATTTCTCATCAAACGAGAATACATGCCAAAAGAATGAAAACTGAAGAAACATCACGACCACGAAGGGACTCGAACCCTCAATCTTCTGATTCGAAGTCAGACGCCTTATCCATTAGGCCACGCGGTCACATAGGTCTGTCTTTTACGCGTTCCTTTAGCTGACGTTACTTTCCAAATCGCCAACAAATGCTTCACAAGTGCTGGTCAAACTGCTGTGGTCGTGATAGCATCTGGTATCATTATGATTTGATACTATGTGATGAGCATTACTGCATTAAGCCCCATCCAAAAAAAAAATAATAATAATAAAAAAGTGTTCATTGGAGAACACGGTAATTTTGCCGTCACTCCGATCTGTGTTCTATTGCCTGTAAGGGCTGCCTGACTGCTTTTATCTGGTCGCTAGCATTTCTATGGGCATCGACAGACGGTCATTATAAATGAAGAACGTAGCTGAGGTGGGATTTATTTTTGATATGTTTGGAATGGATCAGTTAGGCAGTATTTACCTCAAAATGTAAATAGAAAAAAAGGAGACTCGGTTTTGTTGTTTTGCAAAGGCTGCACTGCAATGTTCGCTCACAGAAGCAGTCCCACTACTGAGCGTCACAAGGGTTTTCATGTGCACCGTTTCCGACCCGGCAGGTTCACCTCTCGTTAGACGACATGGCATTCAGGATCTACCCAAATGATGCCATGTCGATGCCTTCCTTATTGCGATCTCCCGACCGACACAGCCTGTTGCAGACCAGTGCTCAAGTTATCTGCTACCACTCCCACTCTTTTTCTTTAAAGATTAGAATGAAGCTTAATGCATTCCCCCATCACTTTGATTTACATGCGCAATTTGTTTGTTGTTCAAACTGCAATAGACGTGATAGCATCTGGTATCAATATGATTTGATATTATGTGACGTGCATTACTGTATTATGCCCCATCAAAAAAAAAAAAAAAAAGTGTTCATTGGAGACAACTGTAATTTTTTCGTCACACCGAGCTGTGTGCTATTGCCCGTTATGGCCGCCTGACTGCTTTTAACTGGTGGCTAGCATTTCTATGGCCATCGAGAAGCAGTCGCTATAAATGAGGAAAGCATATTAGGTTGGACTTCGTTTTGATGTTTTGAATGGCTCTCTGAGACAGCGTGTACTTCAAAGGGAAACAGAAGAGGCTGAGTATTGTTGTTTTGCAAAGGCTCCGCTGCAATGTTCGTTCACAGGAGCAATCCAACTACTGAGCAACATGTGGGTTTTGACCTTATCCGTTCCCGACCTGGCATTCACGAGCTCCCTCAGAAATGCCATGTCGATGCGTGCAGACTCCCGATCGGCACAGCCCATTGCAGCACAGAGCTCCCGTGCTCAGGCGATCTGCCAACCCAAACCTTCCACTGTAGCTGGGATTACAGGCACAAGCCAGGGCAACCGGCGTGACCGAGAGCAGCTAGAAGGCAGTTCAAGTCCCCTTGTGTGAACTCAGAGCGAGAGTACTCGCGCTGTTCTCCACTGACGTGGCAGCTTTTAATGCCGATTGCATTAAAAGCATTGCCGGGTCCTGCTGTAGTTGTAAAAGACAGTAGCCAGACAAATAAATTGAAAGAGTGTTATGAAAAACACATGTGAATCCCAGTTTTCGTTCTGTGGCTGTTAAAAAGACAATATAAGAATGCCATAGAAAAATAATAAAAAAAAAAAAAAAAAAATGCGTTGCCGAGAATTAAGCCACCTTCCTCTGAGGTGTCAGCATATTTCACAGGCATTTTGATGATCTAAAATGGCTTGAGCTTTCAATTTTACACATTAATTCTGAAGACCTTTTACTCAAACTGTTTCTTTGCTTTTTATCTAGGGGGAAGCTGAGAATAAAGTAAATGTGCTGGTAATGCTCCACTCATTTGATCAGACAGGAGAACGCAATGTTAGATCATCTCCTTCAATTGTTCTTTAAATAATGATAACTAAAAAAGAACACTGCTTCAAATCATGTTAAAAAGACAATATAAGAATGCCATCGGAAAAGAAGGTTGCGTTGGCGCGTATTAAGCCCCCTTCCTCTGAGTAGTCAGCAGCAAGCTCATGGGGGTCAACCTGCCCCCATTTTGCTGCGAGGGAAAACCGGCATTTTGATGATCTAAAATGGCTTGAGCTTTCAATTTTACACATTGCATCTGAAGACCTTTCACTCAAACTGTTTCTTTGCTTTTTGTCTAGTGGGAAGCTGAGAATAAAGTAAATGTGCTGGTAATGCTCCACTCATTTGATCAGACAGGAGAACGCAATGTTAGATAATCTCCTTCAATTGTTCTTTAAATAATGATAACTAAAAAAGAACACTGCTTCAAATCCTACAAAACAATACAGCTGAACTTTGTAATATTGCAAAATTAACGAACCAGAAGGCTTTATTCCGAAACAGTTTTGGGAAGTGCTACCAATGATTTGCTTCATTTACTTCCTGACCTGTCGCCAGGATAGTGTCAATGTATTTATTGAACAGAGTGTAGAAAATTCATTACAGCATAACATTTATCCAGTTAGCATCACACAAGAGCGCATTTCTCATCAAACAAGAATACATGCCAAAAGAATGAAAACTGAAGAAACATCACGACCACGAAGGGACTCGAACCCTCAATCTTCTGATTCGAAGTCAGACGCCTTATCCATTAGGCCACGCGGTCACATAGGTCTGTCTTTTACGCGTTCCTTTAGCTGACGTTACTTTCCAAATCGCCAACAAATGCTTCACAAGTGCTGGTCAAACTGCTGTGGTCGTGATAGCATCTGGTATCATTATGATTTGATACTATGTGATGAGCATTACTGCATTAAGCCCCATCAAAAAAAAATAAATAAATAAATAAAAAAGAGTTCATTGGAGAACACGTAACCTCTTGTGCCGTCACTCTCCGATCTGTGTTCTATTGCCTGTAAGGGCTGCCCGACTGCTTTTATCTTGCGCTACGAGCTTTTATGCTGGTGGCTAGCATTTCTATGGATATCGAGGGTCTGTCGTTATAAACGAGGAAAGTAGTTTAGGTGGGATTTCGTTTTGATATGTTTGGAATGGATCAGTTAGTCAGCATGTACTTCAAAATGTAAATAGAAAAAAAGGAGACTCGGTTTTGTTGTTTTGCAAAGGCTGCACTGCAATGTTCGCTCACAGAAGCAGTCCCACTACTGAGCGACACAAGGGTTTTCATGTGCACCGTTTCCGACCCGGGCAGGTGCACCTCTCGTTAGACGACATGGCATTCAGGAGCTACCCAAATGATTCCATGTCGATGCCTTCCTTATTGCGGAATCCCGACTGACAGTCTGTTGCAGTACAGAGCTCCAGTACTCAAGTTATCTGCTACCACTCCCAGTCTTTTTCTTTAAAGATTAGAATGAAGCTTAAGCATTCCCCCATCACTTTGATTTACATGCAAAATGCAATGACGTGATGTTGTTATCAAACTGCAATGTTTACAACAGAACCCCAGACTGACAGGAATCCCGGGCCATCATGTTTCACCTGCCATTCTAAACCCTCCACATCCCAAAGGTGCCAGTGAGAGCTCTTCAGTAGCACTAGAAGGAACAGTTTGGACTCCAGACACAGTGTAGAACATTAAATGAAATTCATAACACATAAAAAGCAACAACATATTCATATTAATACTAATTGCATGTTATTTGTAGTGTGGGTTTTTCAGGGTGGAATAACCTGTGAGTTAATTTGTGGAATATTTGCTATCAGTCTACACTTTTGTTAGATATTCAAGAGCTTTAAGAGCTGTCCAGTCCCTTTTCTAGAAACTTCACTGTACTTTTGTTGTTCATCTATCTGTGAGTGAGTGATCACCTGCTTTTTTAATAAATGATAATTGTAAAACAACCACCAAGTTGCATAAATTATACATATTTGAATTATTATAAACCATATGTAACATAAAAAGATTTAAATATAAACAAAAAATATATACACTATAATACAGCATTTAATTTTTTTTCATGCAACCACTATATTCATGTTGTGTGTGTGTCACTGGGATGAGTTATAAATTTGAGATACTGGGGTAGGAAGCCAGACAAAGTAATTATCAAAAGGAGGTTTATCATTTGTATTGTCAAATTGTACTACAGTGTTTGAGAGGTTTCCCAATTTCAATCCGTCGATACCGTGCATACTCCCGATTGACACAGCCCGTTGTAGCACAGAGCTCCCGTGCTCAAGCGATCTGCCAACCCCAACCTCCCAATGTAGCTGGGATTACAGGCACACGCCACGGCACCCGACGTGACCGAGAGCAGCTAGAAGGCAGTTTAAATCCCCTTGTGTGAACTCAGAGCGAGAGTACTCGCGCTGTTCTCCACTGACGTGGCAGCTTTTAATGCCGGTTGCATTAAAAGCATTGACGGGTCCTGCTGTAGTTGTAAAAGACTGTAGCCAGACAAATAAATTGAAAGAGTGTTAAGTAAAACACATGTGAATCCCAGTTTTCGTTCTGTGGATGTTAAAAAGACAATATAAGAATGTCATAGAAAAAAAATAAAATAAAAATTGCGTTGCCGAGAATTAAGCCCCCTTCCTCTGAGGTGTCAGCATATTTCACAGGCATTTTGATGATCTAAAATGGCTTGAGCTTTCAATTTTACACATTAATTCTGAAGACCTTTTACTCAAACTGTTTCTTTGCTTTTTATCTAGGGGGAAGCTGAGAATAAAGTAAATGTGCTGGTAATGCTCCACTCATTTGATCAGACAGGAGAACGCAATGTTAGATAATCTCCTTCAATTGTTCTTTAAATAATGATAACTAAAAAAGAACACTGCTTCAAATCCTACAAAACAATACAGCTGAACTTTGTAATATTGCAAAATTAACGAACCAGAAGGCTTTATTCCCAAACAGTTTTGGGAAGTGCTGACAATGATTTGCTTCATTTACTTCCTGACCTGTCGCCAGGATAGTGTCAATGTATTTATTGAACAGAGTGTAGAAAATTCATTACAGCATAACATTTATCCAGTTAGCATCACACAAGAGCGCATTTCTCATCAAACAAGAATACATGCCAAAAGAATGAAAACTGAAGAAACATCACGACCACGAAGGGACTCGAACCCTCAATCTTCTGATTCGAAGTCAGACGCCTTATCCATTAGGCCACGCGGTCACATAGGTCTGTCTTTTACGCGTTCCTTTAGCTGACGTTACTTTCCAAATCGTTAACAAATGCTTCACAAGTGCTGGTCAAACTGCTGTGGTCGTGATAGCATCAGGTATCACTATGATTTGATACTATGTGATGAGCATTACTGCATTAAGCCCCATCAAAAAATAAATAAATAATTAATAAAAAAGTGTGCATTGGAGAACACGGTAATTTTGCCGTCACTCCGATCTGTGTTCTATTGCCTGTAAGGGCTGCCTGACTGCTTTTATCTGGTCGCTAGCATTTCTATGGGCATCGACAGACGGTCATTATAAATGAAGAACGTAGCTTAGGTGGGATTTAGGTGGGATTTGCACTGCAATGTTCGCTCACAGAAGCAGTCCCACTACTGAACGACACAAGGGTTTTTTGATATGTTTGGAATGGATCAGTTAGGCAGTATTTACCTCAAAATGTAAATTAGAAAAAAAGGAGACTGCGGTTTTGTTTGTTGTTCAAACTGC
>NW_024474473.1:10438-10794 GCF_017654505.1 Polyodon spathula
TGGAAACGTTGCAAATCAGAGAATCCATTTTCTTTTCTCACAAATACATCATGATAAATAACACACTTGCAGGGGAATTAGCTCGAATGGCAAAGGGCTCGCTTGAGCAAAAATTAGGTCTTTTTTTTAGCAATGGAAGTTGTGTTATTTGAGAATAAATATAAATAACACATGTTTCGATTCAATGTATTTTTCAATGTCTTCAGCAAATAATCTATTTACATAAACAATAATGTAATCTATGTTAAGAAGTATATTTGGCCTGATTTAAATGCAAATTAAATGGTAAACTGAGTGCTAACAAGGCTTTGCAATTAATGTATACACCTCTTGCAGCAATTACCGCATTACAGTTA
>NW_024474474.1:0-5313 GCF_017654505.1 Polyodon spathula
GATTCAAATAGCATGAGGCTTGAGGTTTGCTTGCAATTCTAACGTGTTTGCAATGAAATATCAGTGTTGCCCACGTATCAAATAATGAACATTATAAAAGCAAATCAGCGCTGTTTTCTTTTATTTACTTTTAAAGCAGAACATCAAACACATTTCCGACAACTTCATAGGCTTATTGGCTATGAACACGCAGTTTCCCTTGACCTGGTGATGCAGTGTTCTTATCAGCTGCGGCGTTACCATTTGCTTGGTATGCTTGCTGTTCAGTCTAGAATTGCATTAAAATCATTTACGATGCCAGGACCTCGTGGTGCAACGGGAGCGCGTTTAAGGCTGGATCTGAAGGGGAATTAGTTCAAATGGCAAAGCGCTCGCTTAGCACGTGAGAAATAAAGGATGCTCTCCAAACAGTTTTACTCTATGTACGTGTTTATTTCCAAGGCATTATGGAGAAATACAGTGTGACTATTTTTTTTTTTTTTTTGTAAATAGAGCCGCCGCCCTACATGTGTGTTAAAGTACAGTCTACTAATTTGTAATATTTGCAATTAATGGATACACATCTTATAGCAATTGCCGCATTACAGTGAGATTCCTGAACTTTGGAAACGTTGCAAATCAGAGATGATCCGTTTTCTTTTCTCCCAAATATATCATGCAAAGAATGCAACTTTTCTGCTCAGTTTGATCACAGGCAGTTTTCTCACCAGTTTCGATTGCCAATTCCAATACTCTGTCTCTTTTTAAATGCATGTTAAATCGTGTAAAGCACTGTGCGACTATTTACACAGGCTACTGCTTCTCTCACAAACTGGAGATCACCAGAAAAAAACAATGCCATGTTTCCACCACGGGACTTTTCACGTGTGAGGAGAACCTGATAACCACTACACCAAAGAAACATTAATAAGCTTACTTGCAGTCAGCTATGCTGTAACTGAGACCACGTCTTGTGCTTCAGTGTCCATGGTGCGAGACTCGCCAATGTATGCTTTAAGTCAATACAAAGCAACAAGGAAGTTGTATACGTAAGCAGATTTCAAACTGATTATTGGAAATGTTAAAACAATTTAGGATTTTTTTCAAAGTAGTATGTTATTTGATATATTAAAATAATTTTTATACATTAAATTGCCTTGTTTGCTTGCAATTCTAACTTGTTTGTAATGAAATATCAACTTCGTCTCTGAATGGAAACGTCTATTTTTTATTGTCTTTTAGTTACAGAAGTGAGGTCACTTATAACGTGTTTTCATTATGATAAAAAAGCCGCATTTACTTCAAATATGAATATATTAAAAAATATAGTTACAGAATAATGCAAATGTATTTGACTCTACTTCACATCCCCTCACATTTAAAATCCTCCACAAGTTGGGTGCCTCTCAGCTCAGGTTAGGTTTGACGCTGTATAAATACAGATCCAATCGTTCCAGGCGAGACCATTCATTTTAAATACATGTAATTCGATTTTTGTTAAAGTGAAAGAAATGAGCGTCCATTTTTTTAAAATCCAAATTGTAGATGTTTCTTAGCGGCAATGGAGCAAGGTCTGAGTCTTTTCACATTTTATACAGTATTGCAACAAAATTATTTATGTGCTTTGTCAGCTTATGTGTGTATAAAAAACCACAATGGAATTTTGCAGCCAGTGTCATTCTATTTAAAGGCATTCAAGCTGAAATCATAAATTATCATAAAGTAGACTACTAACCAGGCAGCAGACTGTAGTTATTAGCTGCCAGTCTGATTTTCATTCAACAGTTTCCTTCAGTTTTCTTGACAGTCTTTTCTGTATTCGATCAAATCTTTTGAGGTGGATTTGTAATCGACAAAAACATAAAAACTTGCATTTGGTGCATCCCTACTTTTTTTACAGTTGTCATTACATCATTCATTGAGAACAAGTTGGTGCGTGTAATAAAAATCAATCGGGCCTTGATACAATACACAACCCTAGCCTGCGCTGAAATAAATTATATGGTTTTCAAATAAATTAACCAAGCTTGTTAGAATAGTTGAGTGGTCTAAGGCACCTAATCCCAAAAATTGGGTGTTCTGGTCACTAAATGGAGTTGTGGCTTCAAATCACATTTCTGACGCTTCAATTATACTTATTATAATACGAATAAATGTATTCATTTTACTATAAAAGATTGTTTCAAGGAAATTAAATTGTGCAGTCAATTTTTTCCTACCAATTGCCCTTTACATTATCAGCAACCAGTAAATGCAGAGCGATGACAAAGGCAGTTTTGTCCCCTTGTGTTCGCAGACTACTGGATGGGCCAGCATGAAGCAGTGCTTCATCTTTAATGAACCCTTGACATTAAAAAGAAAGAAATGCGCTACAGAGGATAAGGACATATTCTTAATTAATAAGGCAATAAAGGGATTTGAAATACTTGTTTAAAGCAGACATTCTTTAAATGAAACTAGCAGCAATGCGCTAATTCATATCAAGATTTATCAATTGATTCCAAAATCTTGTCACGCACGCAAGTTTAACATTTAATTTGCATTTTAAATGGGACCAAAATATCTTTCTTAGCACAGAATGCATTAATGTTTATGTTTTGTTGAACTGAAAATATGCTGAATCCAAACATGTGTTATTTAACTTATTAAGATTGTTTTAATAGTCCAAATATCATATTACCTTGAAAAACCTCTCTCTAGGCCACTGGATGGTGGTCTCAGGCTGGGATGCGGACCATTGAGAACAGTAAACGATCTATTACTGGAAGTAGCTCAAATGTGAAGTGCCCTCGTTTAAAATGCTATAGCAGGATCAACTCCACCTGCTGTTTACATTTCCTAACACGTTATGCGGACTAATACAAAGTTTGACACTTTCCTTGTAAGTGGGAGTAAACACAACTTCTTTTCAGATGTAATGCCTTCATTTAAGCTCAGTCTAGACCAGCGGAGTGCAAATCATGTGACTAGTTTTATATTAGTCAAGCCCTAATTAAAGTGTTCCTAAATTGTTTTAACAGTACCAATGATCAATTTGAAATGTGCTTATTGATTTAAACCAACAACTGAACATTTGTAAGCCTACTTTGATGGTTTTTATTTCTGCTTTTCTACCAGTAATGATATACACACTCAGAATGTGTACCTTTCTTTGAGCCCCTCCCCCAAAGACTGGAGTGGTCATCAATAGCAAAGAGCAGGTGCCCGAAAACAACACTCACTGTCCGCTCGGTGCTGAGAAGAAAACACCTTCCACTGCTCCTGAGCCCTGTTCCTCATAGCTGACCATAGCAACACATCCTTAATCTTAACCCTGCTCCAGCGCTGGCTAATTTAAAGTTAGCCGGATCTGTGTATAAAAACTCATACTTCTACCCAATGAAAGCACTTGACACACCCCTCTAAAATGCCAGCGCCCTTCCTTAGAGATCCCATAGATCAAGGAGCAATTTTAATTAGATTAGCTTTTCATAGGGAAAGAGTATTAAGAGATCGCCAAGATCCTTTGCATCATTCAGATGTTTTGTATTTGAGCGCTATAGATTTGATCAGCAAGGTATCATTTACTTAATAAATCTACTTTTATGCCAGCTTGAAATATTTTTTGTATACCATAGAATTTAAGATCTGAAACTGAATGTTTGGCATCTACAAAATGTCTAGATAGTGGTTGTGGTAACTTGAGAAGGAAGCACGGGGTGAATCTTTCAAGTATTTTTTTAGAACAAACAACTCTCAACGACTTTAGTACAGTCATCGTATATCAGCGCCATTTTCTAATCAGCCGCAATCTATGCTGATGAGGTATTATAACAAAGGCTAGGGGGTGGTGCTACTCAAAGTACAGATTGTTTACAGGGACCAAATAAACAGCTACAACACTCCTCCCCCTTTAAGCATAATGCCATTTAAATATAAATAAACTTATCCATTGTATGGCCTGTAGTGTTTTTCTTTCTTTCTTTTTTTTAAACCTAAGAATAACTGTGCTCTCTTAGAAGTCTAGTCTTAAAGACAAAATTACAAGTCCAGTCTTATTGGAGGTTTGCCACGGCGCTCTGAACGTCGTACAACAACTCTTGTGTCCTTAGAGACTGGGATGGTAACCTCTGCAGGAACTGGGGCCGGGGTCACCGTAGGAGGCAGCGGTGTGGGTGGTGAACTACTGGACAATTCCATTCCTGGTGCTGTTTCTGCAACGTCTGTATCCAAGATATCTGGTCCCTCAGATATTTTGTCCTGGTCTGATGACTTAGTAGTGTCCACAGCGCTTGACTCCGTAACTGTTGCAATGATCGTAGGGTCAGAAACAAAGCAAATACGGATGTGGTCCTGATGTCTTCGAATGAAACGATCATCCGACAGCTTCAGAATAAAAAAAACTGGTCCACTCTTATTCAGAATCACCCAGGGACCCAGAGAGGACCCTTGCTGAAATTGCGGACATAGACACAGTCACTAGAATTGAAGTCTCTGGACTTGGCAAAATGGTCATGCAAACCTTTCTGCTTTGCTTGTTTCGACTACACTCTAGCTCTGATGTCTGGCTGTAGCTAATCTAAATGTGATCCCAGCTTCCTCCCCATCAGTAATTCAGCAGGTGAATGTCCTGTAGTTGTTTGGGGGTGGTTTCCTGTTTTTAAACAGTAAACGTGCCAATTTAGTTTCAACAGTCCCACTAGACATCCTCTTCAATCTGTCCTTGATGGTCTGTACAGTTCTCTCCGCCAGACCATTTGAAGATGGATGGTACGGCGCAGTCTGTACATGTTGGATTCTATTTTTCTGCATAAACTCGTGAAACATTGTCCCTGTAAATGTTGTGCCATTGTCTTTGATAACCACGTTAGGTAAACCATGGGTCGCATAAACCTGACACAACTTTTCAATGGTGGTTTGAGCGGTAATGCAGTTCATTGGATGTACATTTATCCATTTCGAGGGTTATCATATCATAAGAGTCTACAATGACTAGGAACATGTAACCCATGAAAGGTCCAGCAAAGTCTATATGCAGCGTGGACCAAGCGCGTCCTGGCCATTCCCAGGGGTGTAACGGGGCCTGTGCTGCTGTCTTCCGGCTACTTTGGCACTCGTCACAGAACTTGACCTTTTCCTCTAGGCTTTCATTCATGCTTTTGCCACCACACAAAACTTCGGGCTAAGCTTTTCATGCGTGAAATGCCAGGGTGAGCTTCATGCAGATCAATCATGATCGGTGTGCGCCCTGGAGGTGGTACCACTACGCGTTACCCCCTCAATATGCACCCATCTTGCATCCTCAACTCATCCTTACGTATGACGTAAGGATTTAATTCCCCATGTTCTACGTTG
>NW_024474475.1:0-25000 GCF_017654505.1 Polyodon spathula
TTTGGCCAACCATGTAGAAGGAATTTCTTCACTCGGGACATCACTGTTTTGCATTCACCGGTGACCCTGACAGTCGTTCCATCAAGAATATGGTATCCCCAGGTAACGGTGTGCAGGCAGGTTTGTCTGGCAGGGGCACCCAGCTCAGGGCATCGGCGTTAGCATTGTCCTTGCCAGCCTTATACACAATTGCATACTGGTAGGCTGAAAAAGTAAGTGCCCAGCGTTGTATTCGTGCTGAAGCCATGGGTGAGATGGCTTTTGAATTAAATAAGCTCATTAGAGGCTTATGGTCTGAGCAAATAGTAAACAGCCTACCATACAAGTACTGGTGAAATTTCTTCACACCAAACTCAATTGCTAGCCCTTCCTTATCGAGCTGGGAGTAGCCTTTCTCTGCCACGGTAAGTGTATGTGATAAAAAACCCACAGGTTTTTTCTGATCCATCTTCCATCAGATGAGACAGTACGGCTCCCACGCCATATGGAGAGGCATCACAGGAAAGACTAAGCTCCTTCTTTGAGTCAAAATGGTCAAGTAAGCATGCTGACTGTAGCAGTTCTTTGACTTCACTGAAGGCTTTGTCTTGGGCTTTCCTCCAGTGCCATGGAATGTGTTTATGCAGCAGCTGGTACAGTGGTGCTAGTACTGTTGACAAGTCTGGCAAAAACTTCCCATAGTAACTGACCATATCCAGAAATGACTTCAGTTCTTGCACATTTCTTGGAGGTGGAGCTTCTTTGATAGCACTCACTTTCTCTTCCATGAGGCGTCGTCCCTGGGCAGTGATCTGGTGTCCTACGTAAGTCACACTCGGTGCTTGGAAAGTGCACTTTTTGAGTTTTAATCAAAGTCCTGCTTCAGACAGTCTTTTTAACACTTGCCCCAGATTGTCCAAGTGCTCTGCTTCACTGGTTCCAGTTATCAATATATCGTCTAGATAGACAGCAACGTGGGGTATGCCTTGTAAGAGGTTGTCAATTGTCCTCTGAAAAATCGCTGGTGCGGACGCCACTCCAAATGGTAAGCGATTGTACTTGAACAGACCCCGGTGAGTGTTGACGGTGACATACTGCTTTGACTCCTCATCCAACAACAACTGCTGGTAGGCATGGCTCATGTCAAGCTTCATAAAAGATTTCCCCCCAGCTAGTGTGGTAAAAAGGTCCTCCAAGCATGGCAAAGGATAAGCGTCCAGCTTTGATGCCTGGTTTATGGTCAATTTATAATCTCCACAAATGTGAACCGTCCCATCACTTTTGAGTACTGGCACAATTGGAGCTGCCCAGAGTGAAATCTGTACAGGTTCAATGATCCCTGCATGCTGCAACCTGTCCAGCTCTTCTTCAACCTTGCCCTTCATTGCATATGGTACTGGCCTGGGTTTAAAAAAATTGGGTGGAACTTGAGAGTCCACAACCAACTGAACAGTCTCTCCACGAAGTGTGCCCAGCTCATCTTTGAACACGTCTTGATAACTTTGCAGAACATCCTGGTACTTGGCTGCCTGAATGTGCTTTATTTCCCCCAGTCAAGCTTTATTTTCTTTAGCCAGTTGTGTCCCAGGAGGCTTGGGCCTGCACCTTTAACTACTAGAAGTGGTAATCTGGCTCGTTGATTTTTGAATTTCATGTCAACATCCAGTGCTCCTAACAGTCTGTTCTCCAAGGTATGGATGCAGCAATCCTTGCGTCTCTGTAAAGAAGCCAAGTTAGAAACGGCAGTTGTGTTAATCCTGGCCCCAGCACCATTCCAGTTGTACCTATTTCCTTGATGCTTGACAAGATTGGGGGGGTTTATAACATTCTGCCACCCAGCTGCTTTAGTCTGCCGCCCTGGAGAGTGAAAATTCCTGAGGGGAACCCTGTATCATTCATGTGGAATTATTTGGTGGCAGTTAAATGAGAGATTGCATTTTAGTGTCATTATTTAGCTCCTGTTTTTGCATACTTGTGTTTTATTTATTTATTCTTTGCTTTTGTTTTATTCTTTGTATATTGTGGTTACAGAAGTTTGTGTTTGTTATAAACTAGAAACCTATTTAAGCACACTGAAAGACCAGTTCAACAATATATAGCTTTCAACCATTTCTTATGACAAAACGGGTACAATCTGGAACAAAAGAGATGAAAATGTGTACATTTCCTGATTCTTTTACTGATGGCTTTCCTATTGGCTGAAGTATAATGCTGGTCATGAAACAATAAAATGAGGAAGATACAATTGCAGCATTTCCTACTGGAAACAGTCTGACTTTCTCTCCTGTTTGTATTTTCCAGGTTCCAGAACAGCAGCTAAAGTAAGGGCGAACAGTGACTATGGGAATGGTGTCACCAAGTCAGGAGGTTTTAGAATTCTCCAGCAACCACGCAGTGGAAAGAAACCATATCTCTGCTCTGACTGCGGGAAGAGTTTCAGTTGGTCACGAAACCTTACATCTAACCAGCGAATTCACAGAGGAAAGAATCCATATCACTGTTGTGACTGCGGGAAGAGTTTCAGTTGGTCACGAAACCTTACATCTAACCAGCAAATTCACAGAGGAGAGAAACCATATCACTGTTGTGACTGTGGGAAGAGTTTAAATTGGTCACGAAACCTTACATCTAACCAGTGAATTCACAGAGGAGAGAAACCATATCACTGTTGTGACTGTGGGAAGAGTTTCAGTTGGTCACGAAACCTTACATCTAACCAGCGAATTCACAGAGGAAAGAAACCATATCACTGTTGTGACTGTGGGAAGAGGTTTAATTATTCAGTAGCCCTTGCAATACACCATCGAATTCACACAGGATAGAAACCGTATCAGTGTTCTGACTGTGGGATGAGGTTTAATCAGTCCACATCCCTTAAAAGACACAAGCGAACTCACACAGGAGAGAAACCGTATCAGTGTTCTAACTGTGGGAAGAGGTTGATTCATTCAGCAGCCCTTGCAATACACCATCAAATTCACACAGGAGAGAAACCGTATCACTGTTCTGACTGTGGGATGAGGTTTAATCGGTCAGGACAGCTTAAAACACACCAGCGAACTCACACAGGAGTGAATCTGTATCGCTCCTCTGATTGTGGGATGAGTTACAGTGATTCAAGAGCCCTTGCAAAACACCAGCGAATTCACACATGATAAAAATGCATTGCTCCTCTTACTGTGGAAAGAGTTTCTATAAGACACGAGTGAATTCATGTAAGAAAGAAACAAAAAAAAAAAAAAACTTGAAATTTCAGTGATGTTCTGCATGAAATAACGTTTGCCTGTTCTGCTCAGAAGAGCCAGCTTCTGTTTCATCGTAGCAGGGCTGGCTAGTGTGGGTGCCTGAGCTGAGGACCCAGCCAGACCCTGCCAGAAATCTTTAACCCTTTGAGTAGTATGAACGTACCGGTACATTCATTGAATTAATGGTCCCCAGGGAGTATGAACGTACTGGTACGTTATGCAAATTTTGAGCTTTGAATTTGAACTTTGAGCTTGAATTACTGATTCTATAAAACTGCTGATAATCTGATGTTTTAACACTGGGTGTAACACCTTGTAGTGGTCTCTTGCGCCATCTGCCAGATATTTATGGAATTACACAACAACAAACCCAGTCACAAAATGTCAACAATGTCTGGAAAACGGCGAGAAATGCTCTGTGGGAAAGAAGTACTAGAAATTATATTGAATTTCGATTTAAATTCTTCTACTGAATCAGGTGTTAGTGAAAATATCAGTGAAGAATATTTACATTGAGTGGCCCAAGCTCAGACAATGTGACAAGGATCACTGAGCTACATTTTCCTCACTGCCTTCACCCTCACCACGTGTTTACCCAGGTATAATGTATACCCCTCTCTCGCTCAAGTTTTTTTTTTTTTTTTTTTTTTTTATTTTTTTTTTTTTTTTTTTTTTTTTTTTTTTTTTTTTTTTTTTTTCTGGAAGTGTTGTTGTTGATCCCGATTGTTGTTTGAGCTATTTTTTTGTCAAAACTTTTCACTATGACAAAATAATGATTCATATTTATTTGTTTGGTTTATTTACTGTAAGAAATAGTTGTTTACATATTTTCATTGTGTAATAAATTGCTAATAGGCCTACTAACAAATGTGTCGATGTGAGGAGTGTAAATATGAAAAATTATTAAAAAAAAAAAAACCTCACTCCAGTTGGCCCATGTGGTGGGAAAATTACATCTCATGCAATTTATGTACTAACCTCTGAGCTGTTTGTTTGTTTAGCTTGTGTGACTTAAAAAGGGATTATACCAATGTAATAAGAAGTTTGAAGCTTATTTTTCTTAATTTGTAAGAATTGTTCTATATAGTCCAGACATTTATCTTCCCCTTTTTAGCCTTCACTTGCATACTGTTATTAAGTGAAGAGGGATGAAAGTAGACTGAAAATGCCCATATATAGCCATGCTTTAAATAACTGCAAAAAGTCTATGTGACAGAGATTGTCATGGTGCCAGGAGGAACAAGACGTGCTCGCTAAAGCCATAATAAGCTAATTCTAAGTAGTTATGATATTAGTTATATGATGTGTTGTTATTGTATAATTTGAGAGGCCACTTTAATGTTGCTACTGCTATGACTGTTTAGGGTTTCCATGCTCAGGTTTATAAGATTTAGGTATAATATAATAATGTGTTATTATCGGTAGCTGTTTGTGAACACACTTCCTCTTTCTTTCTGAAGGACAGGTGGCCCTTATAAGGAATGGAAAGTTACTGACTACTAGCTAGAAAGAGGAAGTTCTATTTCTTTAGCAACCGCAAGCTGCTTCCGTGGCACTTCACAGAAATGTCTCCGACTAACTTTTATTTTAGGGGGCTTGTAATTTAACTTTACTTTGTTATTATTGGTCTCATCTTAATCTTCAAAGTTTTTGCTATCCACTAATATTGAGTTAAGCTTCTGTGATTGGCTTGTAATAACTGTAGGTTACAAGGTATATATTATGCTTCCTGACTCTGCGTAGCTCAGAACATTGCTCGGTTTCCTAACACCTGCGTGTGTTGAGATTATTCTCGGGTTTGCAAACTATTAAACTTATTTACTCAATCTTGTCTGTTCTACTGAGTCTCTGTCTTACAGGAGTTTAAAGTATAAACTTCCACCACACCCATCAAAACATTTTAAAACTCACTACTCAAAGGGTTAATTAAATTTGCTTGCAGTTATATGAACACCCCTTTATTAACATGTTAAATTTTGCTAATATGAATAAATAAAAGCAGCATTTTTAGTAAGTTATTTTTAAAGTATAAATCCGCCGTGTGCAGCTAATGGTAAACATGGTAACCAACAAGAACCGTCAAGATAGGGTTTTCTTTTCACTCATGATTTGGAAATCCCAAATTTAAATAATAATAAAACTGCTTGGATTATGTTAGCTGTGGCTTTCTAAATTTATTTTGCACAAAACTTCCAGAATAAAAAAAATAATGTATGTAAAGTGGACTGGGCCCTGCTTTTTTATTTTTCTATTTCTTGTAATCAGTTAAGTGTTATGGCTGCAATGTGAAGCTAATAAACACTTGAACCTGAACCCTCCTCCTGAGAAAAGAAGCATGGTGTTGCATTGCATTCATAATGTGCTGCAAACTTCTAATCAATTCAATACAGCTTGCAGGCACAGTCTTAATCGACATGCTAAAAGAGTCCTAGTGTTCCTTAAAGCTCTCACCAAAAATCAGCTGGACTTTATCTCTGTTAGTGACTTTCCATTGTTTTGGACACACCTGTATCACCAGGAGGAAAGCATGGGGTTCGGGGGCAGACAGAGAAATACATCTCTCAATCTTTACATTGTCTGCAATAAAACAAGCGTGGTGTGTCGACCACAGTGACCCACCTCCCAGACCCTTCTCCTTTGTTCACACTCCCTCGAAGAGGGGCTGAGTCCAGATCCAGTCTCCTCTATGCATATGTAGGTCTTTTTTGTCTAGATGTTTGGTGTCATAAACCTTTTGAATGTAGAGAAGGCAGTAGAGAAGTCCAGGAGGCCAGATCTAAGTTGCACTCTGCCCAGGACGGTGTTCCCTGATGAACTCTTCCTAGCCCCCTCTCCCAAGCAGTACAATCCTTGGCTCAGAGGGTGCAGCTCCTGAGAAACAGGAGCTTCAGCCTCGTGTCCAGCAGCTATAGTTCCCTGCCCTGTTAGAGATCAAAACAATGAAGACATTTTGAATTTATCTTGTCTTTGATGACTTTTACTGTAAATGAAAAGTTAAAGACCACCCTTGATATAATTAATTTGATATGATCTGAGCAAAGCACAGCTGTGTAATATAGAATATCTATTCCTCCCTGTTTGCTTTATCACTTTATGGGCTGGTTGTGTTACTGTATGTAAGTCTGTCTGTTCTGTAAATTAAAAGGTGCAGTACTGTCTCACATGATTTATACAACAGCTTGTTGCTATATCTAGAGCCTAAAATCTGATCAAAGTGCATCTGATATGAACAACATGAAATGTATTGATCTCCTCAGTTTTAACTTTATTAATGTATGCATAACTCTGTCCTCTAAGTGAAATCTATATCAAAAATAATGTAAAAAAAAAAAGTTAGAAAAACATAACAGCCGTTTAAAGGGGTGATATCAAACACAAAAACACAAGTTAGGAGAAGCAAGCAAATGGACAACTGGAAAGGTGCTGGGGCCCAACATTCACACAAGTCCTGCTTCTGATTGGCTCCTTTTTATTGCTTCACTCCACTTTAAAGCTGTGTGGACACAATGGAGTTTCTGAAGTTACCCTGCCATAACTTGGAAAAAATATAGGATAACAATCTAGCATTTAGTATTGTGAAACTATAAACTCAAGACACTGCATGCATTATGGAAGAGAAGAAATGTCACCTTGTGCAGTTTGGGCAAAAGGACTTGCATCTTCACCAATACATATTGTGCACGCCTTATACATAACACACAAGACCACTGAGCAACTACATTAGCTTTGACAAGGCTTTTTTTATTCAAATACATTATGAAGACACAGCGAGAAGTTTGTCAGTAGACTGGGAGCGTCACTTCAGGAACACGGGCAACAGGACAGCGCAGGAGAGAGCCAGAGCCACAGCGGAGACTGCCAGCACAGGGACAGAGGAGCCCGAGTCTGAGACAGAAGAGACAGAGGGGTTAACAGGACAGTGCAGGAGGGAAGCTACACCCATTGAAGACTCCAGAGTAGCAACTCTGCAGAGAGCATCACTCTTTCATTTGAAAGATGCAAGCCTTAAAATTAATGCAGATAAAGCAGGCTAACCCCTCCATTGCCAGCAAGCTGGTTCAGAGCTCAGTAGCATTGAGAGCTGCACTTAACCTGCACTTCCACAAGCTGCAGGGGGTGGTACAGGGACTCCTTACAGAGGACGGCAGCAGGGTCTCGGGCCACATGCACCACGGTCAGGGGGCCGATGGTGATCTCCTTTACATGCACTCGGGGGTCCTGGCCAGCTACACAGAGGGGGAGAGAAAGGAGGGCAAGGTTACTGGCATTGCTGAAACCAAGTCATGCACTGTTGATTGAGCTACTCCACAATGCAACTCCATTGATGGGGAGCACATGGTCAAAAAAGTCAGAAATGCTTTAGCACTGGAAAAGTCACTGGAGCCCATTTTCTTCCATTGAATATATAGAGAATCACACATGCAGCTTTGGAACACAAGATGTTGCTTCTTGCTGATCACTTCGTGTGTTTAAACTCACACCAGTGGTCTAGCACCAATCAGACCAAATGACCTACTGCCAAGGCCAGTCACTGTTTCAATGGCAACAAGTGGACTCTGAAGCCCTGGTTTGAACATCTTTAACCCTTTACTGCCCTGGGACACTGGGCAGCAAAGGGTTAAGACTAAACTCTAGTTGAAGTGACAGTATTTTTGCAGCTTGGTTAGAGTTCCAGTCCTATAAAGATGACTCAGCCAGGCTGGGTTTTCAGACAGTACCTGGATCAAGAGGAGCCGCTCTCTTCTGCGGCCACTTTCCTCTCCAGTTGATCCCGGCAGAAATCCCGTAGCTCCCCACCTGCCTCTGAGGAGGAGGGAGGAACCGGGGTGTCCCAGAGCAGGAGCCAGCGTCACAGCACCCAAACACTGCAGAGGACCTTTCCTCAGAGACCCACCTGGAGAAAGAGGGACAGCATGAGGGGGGCAGGATCACAGAGAGCCAGCTAGGATACAAGGACTGTGCAGAGCCACAGAACCTTCACTGTCCCAACACTCAGGGATTAGTACATTCAACAAGGGCACACAGGGAGGATCCAATATTTCTGCAAGAAGATATCAAATAACCAAATTTGATATGAAAAGGTCTACAGAAGTATGATAAATTTCCACACAGGATTACAACAGGAGGGCACGGGCAGGCAACAGGGCAATCTTGCATCTGAATACATAAAAAAAAAAAAAAACACACAACCCCAAATCAGTGTGAGGAGAGGACTTGCAACAAACAGGGCCACCACCACCTCCGAATGTCGGAAGGCGTGTTGCAGAGCTTGTACTCAGGGAGAGCTGCAACTGGGCCACAAAGGTAGGCTACCATGATTGCAATGACAAAGTTCATCCCACAGGTGCTCATCTGAATTGAGCTGGGATTGTGCTTGCTTAGGTAGACCGGTCTCCAAGAGACCATACAAACAGCATGGTGGAATAAGGGGGCAGGGTCTGGATTTAAAGGATAGTCTGTTAAGCACAGAGGATTTGTCAGCATTGACTGCCCTCAGTGTGCAAGTCACGTAGATCTGAACCAAGAGGGGGGAGGGAAAAGGAGTACCAATTGGAATGTAGTCAAACACCATACAGCACATAAATGCACCAGAAAGCAAAACTCTAGTCACAGTATACTTTGACATGTTAAAAGGACCCAGGTCTAGATAAGCCTTACC
This sequence comes from Polyodon spathula, assembly GCF_017654505.1. Lineage (NCBI taxonomy): Eukaryota > Metazoa > Chordata > Actinopteri > Acipenseriformes > Polyodontidae > Polyodon > Polyodon spathula. The sequence continues at coordinate 8,884 of NW_024474475.1, forward strand.
AAACTCCTGGAATCCCCCTGGAACCTGAAAGCAGTGATGTCAAAGCGCAGCTTGTTCAGTGCAGGTCTCCTGAAGGAAGAAGAGGAGTCTGCAGCCTTGCTATCCATCAGGCAGCTGGGAGAGGCAGGAGGAGAAAGGGTTACACCTCCAACACACAGCATTCAAAACAGCGTCAATAAAGCAGAGTGCAGCACAAGCTGGTGTGTAAAGTAACTACAGTTCTCACCGAAGCTTGTCTACGATGGCGTATCTGGGCTCAGAGTCCTTGTTGCCGCTCAGGGTCGCGATGCAGCTGTCGACGTAGAGCCGCAGTGGCACGTGGTTGTCAACGGCAACAGAAGCCTCGATGTGAAGGACGTCACCCAGGTAGATGACACTGGAGACTCTGGGGCCACTCCAGTTACCTTGAACAGGAAGCAAGCAGACACATTATACTGAGACCAGCATTATATATTTTTGTCGCGGTTCACCGTCATGACCATGGCGTCTTTCCTGCAGTCCAGAGTGACCGAATTCGACAGCGACAGGTCAGCTCTCTCCACGGAGACTCTCTGCACCATTATTTTGTTGTGGTTTTGCCATTAGAAAGCTTAAAATGTAATAACAAAAAAAAAATGAAAGTCATTCAGAAGACGCCAGAAGTCTCCCGTTAATAAAAAAACAAAACAAAACAAAACACACAAAAAACTCCCCCTACATGCACATTGGTTTCACCCAAGTCCGCCCTGCACTGTTTACAGATGACGTCAGCACAGCACGTTGGCTTTGGTTTGGAGATTACACAACAAATGTTTATTAAATAATACAGGCTCGGCAGTTGTTAGTTTAGTTTGTTTTTGTTATGTGTTAACACTACAAGTACCTGGTTGATGGTTTTAAACATCTGAAAGCATCAGTAGATGTAGGGTTGCAGAAGCTGTTTGAGATGCAATGCATTACACCTGGATCTACCGCAGCTGTCACTGTGACAGTAAACACGGGGGGGAGGGGCTGGCTTAGCGCTGCTGAACTGCATAGCTGCGCGCTTGTCTTGAAGAGCTGCAGGAGACATTTTCAGACGTGATTCATCTATCAGCAGTTGTAAAAATACTTATTTTCTAGTGAATGCAATGCAGCACTGCACAGCAAGTCTTAGGCGTGATTATATTGAATGAACGGATTTAAGTTCAGCGCCAACTCTAAATAAAACGTTGCTAATGTTATTAAGCACGGATAATAATCTGAAGCAGTGGCATTTCAAAATAACAAAATCATGGCTTCTCTTTAGTGAAGTATGCTGGAATGGTTTTACTGGGAATTTACTTGCACCATTTAAAATACATTTTTCAAGTCAAGCAAACCAAAATTATTATTATTATTATTATTATTATTATTATTATATTATTATTATTATTATTATTATTACTATCTTTGTAAAACACGCATGTCTATAATACTGACTACGGTTATTTTAGTTATTTTTTTCAGTTACGTTTCAGACAGACTTGCCTAGACGCCCAATTAAAAAAGGAAGGATACGCAGTGGGCAGGATTCGGACCTGCGCAAGGTAACGCCAACAGATTTCAAGTCCATCGCCTTAACCACTCGACCACAGCTACATGCTGTCATGCGTTTGCGTGAAAACATCCATATTATTGTCAAAAGAAGCAAACCACACCCGCAGTAATGCTTTAGATGGCAGTATAGGCTAAATAATGAACCAAAGTCAACTGTCTTTGTTGAAACTCTATCAGATGTATACAAGGCAATCACACGTGGGAAAAAGTAAATACAATATCCTTTCTGTCAACATTCATAATAATGATGTAGGGTCGCAAAATGAAGTGCAGAGATGATCAGAGACAATCAATCACACCGATTGTTGCATCAAAGGTTTATTGCAGTGATCATCAAACAACAGAGCGCTCCGGAGAATAACAGTCACTTCATCAGTAACTATTGTATTCTGCCGGGGTAAAGCACATACATGGGTTATATAGTTCTACATAAAATCCCTTGCTCCTATCAGGATTTGGCACGCCTAACCCTAACCAACCCCCCCCCCCTCCATTGCGTTTGTTATGTTCATTTCAGAAACCAGTTAAGATTAAGCAATCATTTCATGTTTAAGCAAACATAGAACTTTTCCTTATACCCTTCCTCTGTCCCCAGTCATCTGACTCTGACTCAACCTAAGGGTGTGTGGAACATTCTGTCCTTTCTTTCACCTTTCACAAGTTCTTCATATTGGAAAACTGCACCCCAGTGATTGTTGGTTGATCCTGTTGTCCTGTTTGGTTCCTTCAATGAATACATCTTTATTTCAAAATATGTAGCTATTTCACTGATCTTTTCAAAAAACCCATACAAAAAAACAAAGTAGATCTTTATTTCAACTGAAAAACGGACCTCCTTCCTCATGGCTGCTGCCACAGCTCTCGGGCAGGCTGAGTCTAGCGTGAGCGGACATCGCAGATAACAAGATCTGCAAAATATCACATGCCTAGAAAAAAATATGATACTAATGTTCATTTTTATAACATCATTTCACCCCAGATGCGACTCATACCCACAATCCCTGGCTTAGGAAGCAGAGTGTTGCATTGAGAAAAGGCCGTGCCGCTTGGTTAGTAAGTCCAGAAAAAAGAGCGAGCGTTACAGTAGTCCTGTCTACATGAAATAAAAGCATGGATTAATTTTTCAGCATCAGGTAAAGACAGAAATGATCTAATTTTGGCAGTGTTTCTTAGATGATAAAAAGATCCTTTTGTAATCTTTTTAATGTGTGGCTCAAAACTTAAGGTAGAATTACCTTAAAAATTAACACCCAAATGTCTCACTTCAGACTTAAAATTAGGAGTGGAATCCCCCCAATGTGAGGGGATGTGAAGTAGAGTCAAATATATTTGCATTATTCTGTAAATATATTTTTGAATATATTCATATTTCAATGTGGCTTTATTATTATAATGGAAACACATTACACGTGACCTCACTTCTATAACTAAAAGACAATAAAAATAGAAATTCCCATAATGTGAATCGAACTCAGGCAGGTTGGGTGAAAACCAGGAATCCTAACTGCTAGACCATATGAGACATTGAATCATGGTCATGCAATAGTAACTAGTACACAGGACAATGACTATACATGTGGTGCTAAAACATTGTATTACAAACACTAGAAATGGAAGCAAACTTCAAGCCATTAATATTTATTCTCAGATAAGACAACTTCCATTGCTAAAAAAGACATCCCTTTTTGCTTCTCTGAAGACATGCAATGGAGGGCGCACTGGAGTTTTTCAGTCTGGGGAATATTACAAATCAGCAGACTTTACTTTAAAATACACCTGTTGGGCTGGAGTCTCTGTTTGCAAAAAAATGGTGAATAATATAAAAACGGTGAATAATTGCTTTTCCCCCCATTTGTGATTAACTATATATATATGTATGTATATACACACACACACACACACACACACAGACACAGACATGTTCAAATTTGTTGGTACCCCTCCACAAAAACAAAGAATGCACAATTTTCTCTGAAATAACTTGAAACTGACAAAAGTAATTGGCATCCACCATTGCTTATTCCACATTTAACAGAAATCAGACTTTGCTTTTGATTTTTTATTCAACATGATATTGTAAATAATAAAACAAATGAAAATGGCATGGCCAAAAATGATGGGACCGCTAACCTAATATTTTGCTGCACAACGTTTAGAGGCAATCACTGCAATCAGACATTTTCTGTAGCTCTCAGTGAGACTTCTGCACCTGTTAACAGGTAGTTTGGCCCACTATTCCTGAGCAAACTGCTCCAGCTGTCTCAGGTTTGATGGGTGCCTTCTCCAGACTGCATGTTTCGGCTCTTTCCATAGATGTTCGATAGGATTCAGATCAGGACTCATAGAAGGCCACTTCAGAATAGTCCAATGTTTTGTTCTTATCCATTCTTGGGTGCTTTTAGCTGTGTGTTTTGGTCATTATCATGTTGGAGGACCTGCGACTGAGACAGAGCTTTCTGACACTGGGCAGTACATTTCACTCCAGAATGCCTTGATAGTCTTGATTTCATTGTGCCCTGCACAGATTCAAGGCACCCTGTGCCAGGCACAGCAAAGCAGCCCCAAAACATAACCGAGCCTCCTCCATGTTTCACTGTAGGTATGGTGTTCTTTTCTTTGAAAGTTTCATTTTTTCGTCTGTGAACATAGAGCTGATGTGACTCGCCAAAAAGCTCCAGTTTTGACTCATCTGTCCAAAGGACATTCTCCCAGAAGGACTGTGGCTTGTCAATATGCAGTTTAGCAAATTCCAGTCTGGCTTTTTTATGTTTTTCTTTCAGAAGTGAAGTTCTCCTGGGTCTTCTTCCATGGATCCCACTTTCACTCAAAAAGCGATGAATGATGCTATCAGAAACTGACGTACCTTCACCTTGGAGTTCAGCTTGTATCTCTTTGGCAGTTATCCTTGGTTCTTTTTCTACCATTTCCATCCTTCTCTTCAATCTGGGGTCGATTTTCCTCTTGCGCCCGCGCCCAGGGAGGTTGGCTACAGTTCCATGGACCTTAAACTTCTTAATAATATTTGCAACTGCTGTCACAGGAACATCAAGCTGCTTGGAGATGGTCTTGTAGCCTTTATCTTTACCATGCCTGTCTATTATTTTCTTTCTGATCTCCTCAGACAACTCTCTCTTTTGCTTTCTCTGGTCCATGTGCAGTGTGGTGCACACAATGATACCAAACAGCACAGTGACTAGTTTTCTCCATTTAAATAGGCTGAATGACTGATTACAAGATTGGAGACATGTGTGATACTAATTAAAGAAACTAATTAGTCTGAAATATCACTATAATCCAATTATTTATTATCTTTTCTAAGGGGTACCAACAAATGTGTCCAGGCCATTTTAGAATATCTTTGTAGAATAAGCAATAATTCATCTCTTTTCACAGCTTCTTTGCTTTATTCTATGACATACCAAAGGCATACAAGTATACATGATAAAATAGCTTTTAATTTCATCACTTTTCAGGAGGAATGAAGCATTATTTCAATGAGCTGTAAGGGTACCAACAAATTTGAGCACGTCTGTAGGTGGAATTGTTTGCAGGTTATATTAGTAAGTACAAATAATCAAATATCTTGATAATGAAACTACATCCGTATTCAAGACGTGTACCTGTGGGCCCTCTACTACTTCACTGCAATGTACTGTAGGTGACTCTGCTGCGCAACACACTGGCTCTGGATCATTTCCCCCTACTGGAATATTGCTATCGTGTTGCACTGGAATTGGTAGAATCTTTTAATACAAAATATCAGATGTACCGATTAATCATTTTAATACACAAATTATACTTAATATTTATGATGAGAAAAAAACAAACCTGTGTACTTCATAAAAGGGTGGTGAGAATTAGTAATAAGGTAGTTAAAACAGATTTATGTTTTTTAAAGTGAAGACCAAAAGTTGATATATTAAAAAAAAAAACAAGGATAGGGGCCAATGTACCCAGAAAATTTGTTAAACTGACTAACTAAATGTGTGTACACACACAGATGTGTAATAAATAGGTGGAAATCACACTTACAGGTAGAATTTAACAAATGTACCTTAACGAATAAATTAGAATGTTACACTGCATTTATTACATCTTAATTTTACACTCACAAATTACTGATCAAGTGAGTCATCCAACAATACACATGGGTAATACTATTCTGCTGTAAACAAACACTATTTTACCTAAATTCTATACTTACCGAGCTTCTCCTAAGCGGTGGAATTTTACAGAGATCGATTCCTTCTAGGTATGAGGACGATGAAGTTGATGTTGATTCCATGTCAGTCTTCTTTTGTGTCCTTAAATTAAAAATACACTAAAACGTGATTTCTGTTTCTTCATAAATAATGTATTTTGAAATGCATAGCGGCCCAATACTTGAGATGTTATTAAATTAGAAACGGCCCAAGATTTAGGACGTTATTAAAATACAAAGCGGCCCAATAATATTTGGGATGTTGTAATATACAAAGCGGCCCAAGATTTGGGATGTTATTGATATTTAAAAAGATTTGGGATGTTATTAAAACACAAACTGGCACAATATTTGGGATATTATTGATATATTAAGTGGCCCAAGATTTGGGACATAATTGATATACAAAGCGACCCAAGATTTGGGACGTTATTAAAATACAAAGCGGCCCAATATATGCAATGTTATTAATATATAAAACACCTCAATATTTGGGATGTAATTAAATTCAAGTTTTGCAATAAAATTAAAGCACGCAAACAACAGTCACCCATCGTTTGCTATATTTGAAAAGTCCTGGCGAGCACTAGAATAGTGCTCCTCTCCTCCGAGCACAATGCTTCTTTGCTTCTTTGCTTCGTTTCAATGTTTAAGATCCTCCCTCCAAGCTAGTGTTGAGGTCATGTTCCTTCGACAGACAAGGAACCACTATCTAGACGTTTTGTAGATGCCAAACATTCAGCTTCAGATCTTAAATTCTGTGGCATACAAAAAAATATTTCAAGGTCACAGAGGTGGTAATCTCAATCAGAAACTATCACAATGTGATGCACAGGGATCGTCTCTCTCCATACAGTACAACTGAAGGATTAAAGGAGGCAATCTATCTGTAATATTTATGTTTGTACATACAGTCCGGAAACAACAAAAACTAATTAATTAAACGACTTCTAACAAGACTAAACAAATATTTGCCACTATTCGCTTGAGATACAAACGGCATAATATAAAGCAAGACATTTTGCCTCACTGAACACTAAGGTATATCGTTCGCTGTTTTGTCCAGTGGAGGGAATTAAATTGGCTTATTTCTTATTCATGTACGGTGGGGGTCCACTAAATGCCGTCCACACGTAACGTCCAAGTCTCTCACGTGACGTTCATTTTAAAAACTCTTTCGTGCAGCACTCAGTCCTACCTCCTCACCACCAGTCGACTCCGCGCCGCAAGTCCAGTTCGTTTCCCGTCTCAACAAATGTACCCCTTGCCCGGCACGACAGTCCGTAATAGAAATTTAAGGACACCCTTACTAAAGTTTAATCCGACACATAACGCTGAACCATTGAAAGTCCATAGTAACTGATTTCCATTACATGAGAGTAGAGGTTGAACTTCATGCTGATTTGATGCTCTTCATGCTCTTGCCAAGATAAGCACCAACTAAGACATAGCTTTACAATAAACTAATGTGATCTATCTGCATCTCCATCCATTTGCGTTATTTTGCATCTGATAATGTAGGTATCCTTCTGTCTGTTCTGTCTGTCTGATTGCTGAAGTGTAATGCTGGCTCCAAGTGATCAGCTCATTTTGCCTCCCCAGTTGCTCACATTCCACCACGGCTGCGATGCATAAAGGCTCCATCGATCAACCACAGTGCGGTCTCCAAAGCGCATCAGCATGACAACCGTCTGGATTGAGCTATGTAGGGTACATCTCTGGGGTCTTCAAGTGGGCACCTCTTTCATCCTCTGTGTTTTTTGTCGACTAGCCCATGACACGTCAAGAGGGCTCAACAGTGATTCTGGAATCCCAGCATCACCCCCCCTCCATCTCCCACTCAACTCAGCCCAGCTTACTTACCCATACATCAGCGTTGCTTTCTTTCCATTGTGCTTGAGATCCCCATCCAGAATCTTTCCGTCTCAACAACAGCCATTTGCTGCTCCTCTCAGCTACTTCACATAAGTTCTTCACGTGCGAACGCAACTCCTGGCCATGACCTGCCATCTCTGAGAAACCGTTTGTAGGGTGTGATAATCCTCGACAACCCGCCCTCCACTGGCAAAATAAAGTACAAGTAGGGAAACGTTGTACTGTAGTGTACCTTCTATTTATTGTCATCATTACTGTGTTAGCAGCCTGGTGCTGCGGGCGCGTGAGGGTGCTGGTGGTGCTAACACTGCAGGGCTGATTTATGTCCCCGTGAGAACCGACCCTGCCTGTGAAAGACAATGACTGTAGAATGTTACATTAGAAGTAGGAAGAGCTATCAAAATGAGAACAATGACAGCTGGTGTTGCTAAAATGCCAGGGCTGAATTTATATTCCAGTCACTACATACCCTTTAATTCTCAATGGGATTGAAATAATGACACAAACAGAAGCATTATTGTCAGTTTAGACAGACACACAGATTAGACAGCAGTGACATACTGAGAGTTTTGACAAGAACAATGAACTAGAAGAAAAACAGTAAAACATGGCCCAAGGTGTGAAGCCCAGGACTGGTGCTCATGGCTCTAGATACTCATTAACTGCCTGGGACAGGATTTGTATAATGGAAGGTGCTTTGCATACCTGTGCCTGCATCATTGCTCTACACAGACAGCTAGAATAGACTGCACTGATCCATTGCTCAGGGGTTTTAAAGCTGATAGTTGAGCCCTTTCATAGTCACTGAGACACACAGAGAGCAGGGCTTCACTGGAGCTCCTCCGCTGGACACTGGCACTCTTTGCTCATGGTAAGAAATCATCATTCTTATTAATTATTATTAATATCAGTGCTTCCTCAGCAAACAGTGGAATATAGTTAGTGGACGAGGCTGTTGACTCGGTGGGTTGATTTTCTGTGTTTTTATCTTCAGAATCCAGAGGGAAGATTGTCTGGCAGGAGTCTAGAGTCATAACGTACTCCTGTCCTAACAATGTTTCCTCCACGAAACGTTATGGCACGGACGGAGTACGAACGGGTTGTCGATCTTATTGGCGTACGAGGTAGCCTAGGTCCCAAAATTTTCACGATCAACTCGGAGGGAGTATCTGTGCCAGGATGACAGAGGGCTGAGGCTCAGAGACAATGTAAAGTAAAAAAATAAAGTTATTTTATTAAATAAAAGTCAAATAAACAGGCACAAGAGCCAACAAAAAGAGGTTCAAAAATAAATAAAAGTGAACTTACAAAATAAATGGTCAAGTTCCCAGGTTCTTCAACACCAAACAAAACAAACAAAAAGGCCTTCTTTCTCCCCAAACACAAAACTCTCCAACACAAAAGAACACCACCCAGCCAGGCCCTCTCCCCTGGCTTTTATCCCCTGTGCTGGAGCCCAATAATCAATAGTTACTAATCATTCAATTAGAGCTCCAGCCATATTCTCACATGTTTTTCTGGCAGGGAAAGTTTTAACTCCCTCCCTGCCAGTTCCAAACACATTTATATAGATGGGGCAGTTCCCCATCACATATCCCCCCTTGTGCCAAGCACCCATGGCCCCTAACGGCCACCCCCCCCCTCAAGTCCCAAAGTTCTTTGTCTGGTCCTGGGATGGGGAGACATCCATGGTCCATGGGGGCGGCCAAGGTGGAATATTTAGTTCTCCATCTGGCTTCCTCCCAGCAGGACTGAACCCTCGTGACCGGGATCTCATTGTTGGCGGAAGCCGGAGGCAGGAACAGCGGCTCGGCTCCCTCTGGTGGCGGAGTCACCGAGAGGGTAGCGGAAAATAGGGGAACACCACCTTGTGTTAATTAAGTTATTAATGAGTAGGCACGCTATCTCAGGTCTGGTGGTAGACCCTACAAAAGGACCACCCTCTTAAACGCGAGGGGGAGTGACCGCAAGGCCCCTCGTGTAAGTATCGCTGTTCCCTCAAGCACGTCGGTAGCGCGAAGGGGGAACACGGTGGTCTGTGTCCCGTATTCCGTGAGGGATTCCTGGTTTCAAGAACAACCAGTACCCTACCCTCTTCAGGTACGCAGGCGACGCCTCGTTTCCACCTATAGATCAAGGGGTAAACCCAGGACTGTCGCTCCTACTTGGGAGCGAAGGCCTCAGAGATGGCACGCCATCGGCCCCGTCCCTTGGCGCCGCACGGCAGGGAGACCACCCTCCGTCCTGATTCGCCGGGACTAGGATACCACCGTCTCCCGCCGTTTCACCGGGCCGGAGGAAGCCTGGGAGCGGGGGACCACTGCGAGAATGGGGTACCGGGATACCGTTACTAGCTTTCCTCTGGCGGCACTGGCGACGCTGGACCCTCTGGCTATGCTGGACCCCCAGGCGACGCTGCACCGCCCGGCGACGCTGGCGACGCTGGCACCCCCAGACTCTCGGGACGGTAGGCTCCATCCTTGCAGTTGGCCTCCCCAGGCGATGCGGAGCAGTTGGCCTCCCCAGGCGACGGCAGGAGCAACAGCATCCCCAGGCGATGGCGAACAAGCACGCTGGGGTCCGCTGCGGTGTGGTCGTATGACCTCTTGTAGTGTCTGACTCTTACATAGATCCGCTACTCCATCCTTCCCGTTGGGCGGATAGCCCGTCCGAACGTTTGGTCAACTGGCGGGGCAGGCAGGCAACATGACGACGCGGGGCCGTCCGGTCGCCTCGTCACCAGGGGTCCGCTACGCCTCGTCCTGGAGGGTCCGCACGCCTTTCGGCGGAGGTTCGCGCCGGCGAACCAGCATGCGATGGCGAACCAGCTCCCCTCAGCAGCTGGTACAGAGGCTGGGCGGGTCAGTGCCTCGGTAGTCGTCTGCCAATGTCTCCTCCCCTCCCGGAGGTCGTAATAAGACACCACCACCTCCCTTCGCTGTCGCGGCGACAAGGGGGAGATGGACTTCCACCTACCCTCCCTGTCGAGCCCACAAGATGGAGACCGACCACACCTCTCTTCCGTCGCGAGACGACAAGAGGAGAACGACCACCAACCTCACTCTCGTTTCGGATGCCGACAGGGGGAGATGACCACCACCTCTCTCCTCCGTCGCGGCACGACAAGAGGGAACGACCACCACTTCGTGGTCGTCCGTGAGAGTGTACACCCGGTCCCCAGGACCCAGCAGGTATTCTTCCTCTGCTGGTGGTGGTGGGAGCAACAGGCAGTCCTCCCACTACGTTGGTGGCGGGACCAGCAGGTAATCCTCCTCTGCTGGTGGTGGAAACAGCCTGTACTCTTTCCCTGTGGGTCTCTTCAGCCCTGGGCCTGTGGGCTTCCTCTTCTTGGGCCGTGGAAGGACCAGCTCCTCCCGCTCAGGACGTGGAAGCACTGACTCCTCCTGCTCGGGCCGTGGACGCAACGACTCCTCCCTCTCAGCCTGTGGACGTTCGGGCTCCCCCTCTCTGGACTCTGGGAGCGGCAGGGCTCCTCCTCCTCTGGACTCTGGGAGCGGCGGCTCCCCCTCTCTGGGCGACGGCAGCGGCTCCCCCTCTCTGGGTGACGGCAGCAGCTCCACCCCCATTTCTTCCAGGTGGGGATCTCCCCCATGTCTATCGCCAGGTATGTCAGGACCATGATGAATATTTCTTGGAGGGACCCCGGGTGATGCTCTCTCTTCCACTCCTGACACCTCTCCCCATCTCGATGCCACAGCGTGTTGATGGCGACGGGAAGGTCAAGGAAGAGGTCCGCTACGGGGTGCACCAACCACTCCCAGATCTCCTGTGATGGTGGTGAAGGCGGTGTTGGTGGGGTGGCTGCCAAGGACGGGGTTGGTAGCTGCTCCTGGTCTGGGTTGTGGGGGCATCCTGCCCAGCTGTGGCCATCCAGCTCACAGCACCCACACCCCCTCCCTGCCAGTTCCAAACACACTCATATAGACGGGGCAGTTTTTGAGAATATTGTAAAAGGTAAACGCTCTCACAAGTCTCTCTGTGATTTTGGATCTCTCATATAGGTCTTTTTCGAGCCTCTTCACATTCTCCAAAGTGTGTCTGTCTGCCTTACCGGAGTTGGCGATGGTCACAAGGCACAATGCAAATTTCTATCTGGGCTTCTCTGCCTTTTTCTTGTGGATTGATAGTGGCACTGTCACCCTGAGCAGCAGGTGTTCAGTAACTCATTCTTGTTTTAATTTTCTCTTCAATGTTGCTGTAATCACCGTATCTTTCATTTGTCTTATTTCTCAAAAGCTTTGAAATGCATTTTTATTTTGCCCTTAATTTTGGACACTTTATTAATCATTTTGAAATTGCACTGAATGGTATTGTGATATTCTGTAACACTCTGGATGAGGGAATCTGCTAAGAAAATAATTGTCATATAATAATCATATATTGGCCCCTCCAGTGTGTAAAGTGAGGGGGGCATGGCCCTCCTGGTGCCGGTGATCATGACTCAATGAAACCATCAGACCCAATCCTGCCTGACACACAAAACAGACTGCAAATATTTACACTGACCAAAAGAGAAAGCAGGAACAGCCCTTCTTTTAATAATGTAATAACACAGTAATAAGACAGGTTATTACAGCAGAACCCCAGATTGACAGGAATCCCAGTGCCATCATGTTTCACCTGGCATTCTAACCCTCCCCATCCCAAAGGTGCCAGTGGGACAATAGTGCTGCCCTCAGTGCCACTGAGAGCTCTTCAGTAACACTAAAAGGAACAGTTTGGACTCCAGACACAGTGTAGAACATTAATGAAATACATAACACATACAAAGCAGAAACATATTCATATTAATACTAATTGCATGTTATTTGTAGTGTGGGTTTTTCAGGATGGAATAACCTGTGAGTTAATTTGTGGAATATTTGCTATCAGTCTACACTTTTGTTAGATATTCAAGAGCTTTAAAAGCTGTCCAGTCCCTTTTGTAGAAACTTCACTGTACTTTTGTTGTTCATCTATCTGTGAGTGAGTGAGCACCTGCTTTTTTAATAAATGATAATTGTAAAACAACCACCAAGTTGCTTAAATTGTACATATTTGTGTTATTATAAACCATGTGTAACATAAAGAGATTTAAATATAAAATAAAAATATATACACGATAATACAGTATTTAATTTTATTTGATGCAACCACTACATTCATTTTGTGTGTGTGTCACTGGGATGAGTTATAAATTTGAGATACTGGGGTAGGAAGCCAGACAAAGTATTTATCAAAAGGAGGTTTATTATTTGTATTGTCAAACTGTACTGCAGTGTTTGAGAGGTTTCCCAATTTCAATCTATCGATTGCCGTGCAGACTCCCGATCGGCACAGTCCGTTGCAGCACAGAGCTCCCGTGCTCAGGCGATCTGCCAACCCCAACCTCCCACTGTAGCTGGGATTACAGGCACACGCCACGGCACCCGGTGTGACCGAGAGCCGCTAGAAGGCAGTTCAAATCCCCTTGTGTGAACTCAGAGCGAGAGTACTCGCGCTGTTCTCCACTGACGTGGCAGCTTTTAATGCCGATTGCATTAAAAGCATTGCCGGGTCCTGCTGTAGTTGTGTAGCCAGACAAATAAATTGAAAGAGTGTTAAGTAAAACACATGTGAATCCCAGTTTTCGTTCTGTGGATGTTAAAAAGACAATATAAGAATGTCATAAAAAAAAAAAAAAAAAATGCGTTGCCGAGAATTAAGCCCCCTTCCTCTGAGGTGTCAACATATTCCATCGGCATTTTGATGATCTAAAATGGCTTGAGCTTTCAATTTTACACATTACTTCTGAAGACCTTTTACTCAAACTGTTTCTTTGCTTTTTATCTAGGGGGAAGCTGAGAATAAAGTAAATGTGCTGGTAATGCTCCACTCATTTGATCAGACAGGAGAACTCAATGTTAGATAATCTCCTTCAATTGTTCTTTAAATTATCATAACTAAAAAAGAACACTGCTTCAAATCCTACAAAACAATACAGCTGAACTTTGTAATATTGCAAAATTAACGAACCAGAAGGCTTTATTCCCAAACAGTTTTGGGAAGTGCTGACAATGATTTGCTTCATTTACTTCCTGACCTGTCGCCAGGATAGTGTCAATGTATTTATTGAAAGGAGTGTAGAAAATTCATTACAGCATAACATTTATCCAGTTAGCATCACACAAGAGCGCATTTCTCATCAAACAAGAATACATGGCAAAAGAATGAAAACTGAAGAAACATCACGACCACGAAGGGACTCGAACCCTCAATCTTCTGATTCGAAGTCAGACGCCTTATCCATTAGGCCACGCGGTCACATAGGTCTGTCTTTTACGCGTTCCTTTAGCTGACGTTACTTTCCAAATCGCCAACAAATGCTTCACAAGTGCTGGTCAAACTGCTGTGGTCGTGATAGCATCTGGTATCATTATGATTTGATACTATGTGATGAGCATTACTGCATTAAGCCCCATCAAAAAAAAAAAAAAAAGTGTTCATTGGAGAACACGGTAATTTTGCCGTCACTCCGATCTGTGTTCTATTGCCTGTAAGGGCTGCCTGACTGCTTTTATCTGGTCGCTAGCATTTCTATAGGCATCGACAAACGGTCATTATAAATGAAGAACGTAGCTTAGGTGGGATTTATTTTTGATATGCTTGGAATGGATCAGTTAGGCAGTATATACATTTCTCATCAAACAAGAATACATGCTAACACAGAAGAACTAAAGAAATATCACGACCACGAAGGGACTCGAACCTTCAATCTTCTGACTCGAAGTCAGACACCTTATCCATTAGGCTACGCGTTCACATAAGGGATGCATTTTACGCGTTCCTTTAGCTGACGTTACTTTCCAAATGTTGGATTATTTCCAAATGTTGGATTATTTGCATCAGTTGCTGAATTGTAGCTCATTTTTAATTTCATGTAAGTGATAACGTCATAAGTACCTGCACATTAATGCTGTGAAAGGATTTCCTGTTCACAAAATCCGCTTGATTTGGTCCTGAGGGTGCCTTGATGGCGATCTGACTGCAGTCCACAGCACCAATGACGTTCGGGAACTCTGCATAATAATGTAGCCTACTTAATAAACGATAACGATGGGAATACCTACTCATTAAATTGCATATAACCTCGTAGATCACCTGCGACTGCATAGAAGCCCTCTTTGATGGTGTTTCCCTCGTATTTCCCGGGAATGTGATAAACACATTAAGAAATCTCTTTAGGGCGAGGTATACCCTTCGAACTGCACGGCATGCAGCGGCTTTGCCGATATTTTCAACTCCGCCACCTGAGTATAGGAATGCGCCACTAGCAAAAAAGTGCAGCCCTGTTATAATTATTACATCTTTCCACCCGGTTTTTAACCAGGGACCTTTCGTGTGTTAGGCAACGTGATAACCACTACACTTTGGAAACTTCTACGCATGGATTGTTGCATTCAGATGGGCTTTAACTGAAGACTGCCTTGTACTGCAGGATCCAAAATGGGATCTCTGCACTGTATGCTTAGAGCATTCAGCTGGGCTTTAACTGAAAACAAGAAATTTTCAGTAACAAAGGTGTTTCTATAGTGTAGTGATTATCACGTTTGCCTCACGTGCAAAAGGTTCCCGGTTTAAAACAGGGTAGAATCACAGTAAGGAATTCACTTTTTTTTCAGTGTTTGTATATCATGTCCGCAGGTAAAGAGCCACCCAGCCCAGAACAATCTATATAGTGTGCATGGTCCATTGTCAATGCAAGTCTGACTGTATATTAGAGATGTTCTCATCAGCTACCGGCAGTTACCATTTGCTTGGCATTAGCTGTGCAATCTGGCATTGCCTTAACATGAGTGGACCTCGTGGCGCAACGGTAGTGCGTCTGACTTCAGATCAGAAGGTTCAAATCACGTCGGGGTCAAATCTTTTTTTCTTCTTTTTTTTCGATTTTTCTTCCACTTTTCAAATTGTTATGATTTGAATTAGACTAGGATCATGCTTATTTTGAGGCATGTCCAGTATTTCGTTGATTGCGAATATAATACGATGTATTGCATCAGTTAATCTTTTAGGAAAACTACTCTTCCAAGACAAGAAAAACAAACTAGCAGAGGTGGCTGTGATCTATCGATCGCACACTTCTGCTGCGCCACTCTGCTACACTTGTGAATTCCTAAGCAAAAGGAAAAAACCTGAAGTTATCGTTTTAACCAGCAAAAACCACAAGGGCGGGGCTGAACTGGAAACGCTGCAAATCAGAGAATCCATTTTCTTTTCTCACAAATACATCATGATAAATAACACACTTGCAGGGGAATTAGCTCGAATGGCAAAGGGCTCGCTTGAGCAAAAATTAGGTCTTTTTTTTAGCAATGGAAGTTGTGTTATTTGAGAATAAATATAAATAACACATGTTTCGATTCAATGTATTTTTCAATGTCTTCAGCAAATAATCTATTTACATAAACAATAATGTAATCTATGTTAAGAAGTATATTTGGC
>NW_024474476.1:0-8893 GCF_017654505.1 Polyodon spathula
CTGATTTAAATGCAAATTAAATGGTAAACTGAGTGCTAACAAGGCTTTGCAATTAATGGATACACCTCTTGCAGCAATTACCGCATTACAGTTAGTTTCAAATAGCATGAGGCTTGGGGTTTGCTTGCAATTCTAACGTGCTTGTAATGGAATATCAGTGTTGCACACGTATCAAATAATGAACATTATAAAAGCAAATAAGCGCTGTTTTCTTTTATTTACTTTTAAAGCAGAACATCAAACACATTTCCGACAACTTCATAGGCTTATTGGCTATGAACACGCAGTTTCCCTTGACCTGGTGATGCAGTGTTCTTATCAGCTGCGGCGTTACCATTTGCTTGGTATGCTTGCTGTTCAGTCTAGAATTGCATTAAAATCATTTACGATGCCAGGACCTCGTGGTGCAACGGGAGCGCGTTTAAGGCTGGATCTGAAGGGGAATTAGTTCAAATGGCAAAGCGCTCGCTTAGCACGTGAGAAATAAAGGATGCTCTCCAAACAGTTTTACTCTATGTACGTGTTTATTTCCAAGGCATTATGGAGAAATACAGTGTGACTATTTTTTTTTTTTTGTAAATAGAGCCGCCGCCCTACATGTGTGTTAAAGTACAGTCTACTAATTTGTAATATTTGCAATTAATGGATACACATCTTATAGCAATTGCCGCATTACAGTGAGATTCCTGAACTTTGGAAACGTTGCAAATCAGAGATGATCCGTTTTCTTTTCTCCCAAATATATCATGCAAAGAATGCAACTTTTCTGCTCAGTTTGATCACAGGCAGTTTTCTCACCAGTTTCCATTGCCAATTCCAATACTCTGTCTCTTTTTAAATGCGTGTTAAATCGTGTAAAGCACTGTGCGACTATTTACACAGGCTACTGCTTCTCTCACAAACTGGAGATCACCAGAAAAAACAATGCCATGTTTCCACCACGGGACTTTTCACGTGTGAGGAGAACCTGATAACCACTACACCAAAGAAACATTAATAAGCTTACTTGCAGTCAGCTATGCTGTAACTGAGACCACGTCTTGTGCTGCAGTGTCGAAGGTGCGAGACTCGTCAATTTATGCAAGGAAGTTGCATGCATGTTTACGTAAGCATATTGCAAACTGATCATTGGAAATGTTAAAACAATTTAGGATTTTTTTCAAAGTAATATGTTATTTGATATATTAAAATAATTTTTATACATTAAATTGCCTTGTTTGCTTGCAATTCTAAATTGTTTGTAATGAAATATCAACTTCGTCTCTGAATGGAAACGTCTATTTTTTATTGTCTTTTAGTTACAGAAGTGAGGTCACTTATAACGTGTTTTCATTATAATAATAAAAGCACGTTTACTTCAAATACGAATATATTAAAAAATATAGTTACAGAATAATGCAAATGTATTTGACTCTACTTCACATCCCCTCACATTTAAAACCCTCCACAAGTTGGGTGCCTCTCAGCTCAGGTTAGGT
The DNA here is from genome assembly GCF_017654505.1 of Polyodon spathula. Lineage (NCBI taxonomy): Eukaryota > Metazoa > Chordata > Actinopteri > Acipenseriformes > Polyodontidae > Polyodon > Polyodon spathula. The sequence goes on from NW_024474476.1 coordinate 1,479, forward strand.
TTGACGCTGTATAAATACAGATCCAATCGTTCCAGGCGAGACCATTCATTTTAAATACATGTAATTCGATTTTTGTTAAAGTGAAAGAAATGAGCGTCCATTTTTTTAAAATCCAAATTGTAGATGTTTCTTAGCGGCAATGGAGCAAGGTCTGAGTCTTTTCACATTTTATACAGTATTGCAACAAAATTATTTATGTGCTTTGTTAGCTTATGTGTGTATAAAAAACCACAATGGAATTTTGCAGCCAGTGTCATTCTATTTAAAGGCATTCAAGCTGAAATCATAAATTATCATAAAGTAGGCTACTAACCAGGCAGTGGACTGTAGTTATTAGCTGCCAGTCTGATTTTCATTCAACAGTTTCCTTCAGTTTTCTTGACAGTCTTTTCTGTATTCGATCAAATCTTTTGAGGTGGATTTGTAATCGACAAAAACATAAAAACTTGCATTTGGTGCATCCCTACTTTTTTTACAGTTGTCATTACATCATTCATTGAGAACAAGTTGGTGCGTGTAATAAAAAATCAATCGGGCCTTGATACAATACACAACCCTAGCCTGCGCTGAAATAAATTATATGGTTTTCAAATAAATCAACCAAGCTTGTTAGAATAGTTGAGTGGTCTAAGGCACCTAATCCCAAAAATTGGGTGTTCTGGTCACTAAATGGAGTTGTGGCTTCAAATCACATTTCTGACGCTTCAATTATACTTATTATAATAAGAATAAATGTATTCATTTTACTATAAAAGATTGTTTCAAGGAAATCAAATTGTGCAGTCAATTTTTTTCCTACCAATTGCCCTTTACATTATCAGCAACCAGTAAATGCAGAGCGATGACAAAGGCAGTTTTGTCCCCTTGTGTTCGCAGACTACTCGATGGGCCAGCATGAAGCAGTGCTTCATCTTTAATGAACCCTTGACATTAAAAAGAAAGAAATGCGCTACAGAGGATAAGGACATATTCTTAATTAATAAGGCAATAAAGGGGTTTGAAATACTTGTTTAAAGCAGACATTATTTAAATGAAACTAGCAGCAATGCGTTAATTCATATCTGGATTTATCAATAGATTCCAAAATCTTGTCACGCACGCAAGTTTAACATTTAATTTGCATTTTAAATGGGACCAAAATATCTTTCTTAGCACAGAATGCATTAATTTTTATGTTTTGTTGAAGGCACTGAAAAATATGTTGAATCCAAACATGTGTTATTTAACTTACTAAGATTGTTTTAATATTCCAAATATCATATTACTTTGAAAAACCTCTCTCTAGGCCACTGGATGGTGGTCTCAGGCTGGGATGCGGACCATTGAGAACAGTAAACGATCTATTACTGGAAGTAGCTCAGATGTGAGGTGCCCTCGTTTAACATGCTATAGCAGGATCAACTCCACCTGCTGTTTACATTTCCTAACACGTTATGCGAACTAATACAAAGTTTGACACTTTCCTTGTAAGTGGGAGTAAACACAAGTTCTTTTCAGATGTAATGCCTTTATTTAAGCTCAGTCTAGACCAGCGGAGTGCAAATCATGTGACTATATTTTATATTAGTCAAGCCCTAATTAAAGTGTTCCTAAATTGTTTTAACAGTACCAATGATCAATAGTAAGTAACTGCTTTTGCATGGTCTAAATTATATTTAAAACTGTTTGAGGGGCAGACTGGGGTCTAGGGGTGGATTTATAAAATTGAATTAATGAGCATAGAAACTATAACGCCAGAAATTCTTAGCACTCTAGGCTATTTAGAAATTTTTTACATTTGCAAATACATTGCCAATCTAAAACTCTGCTGTGGGCATTTCTGAAATACTCCAAATAGTTTAAATGTGGCAGTATTTTGCTGCACCAATGGTATTATGGAGTGTCATTAATACAAAATTGTGTGAATTATTAATTTTACCGTTTAACTACACACGGGAGAGCCCTACATCGCCAGTATGTTTAAAGTAAATATCTTTTGATTTGTGCTTCCCTAGGCTGTTTGAGGGTAATTGCTGCAATCCATTGCACTGTGTTCAGGGCTGCAGAAGCCTGCTGTTAGCAACGGCACCTTGTGAACCATTTATAGTTAAATATAATGTGTTTCTAGTTGTTATCACTTGCATTTCTGCCTGTTTTGTACAATGTGGAACCTGTATTAGTCAATGTTGCTGTCAATTACTGATTAGACTGGACCCTGTCCATATAACATTGAATAAATAGTTTACATGTGTATTTTAACTTTGTACAGTCTGTTAATTTGTAATATTCCCAAGACTGAAAAACTCCAGTGTTCGCCCTCCATTATCAGCCGCCACACAAAGCCAGAGAAGCACAAAGGGAGGTCTTTCTGCCCGGACTGAAACCTGTCTTATTTGAAATACATATAAATGCCTCTAATCAGTTGCATTTGCATTTCTACCTTGTTTGTAATAAAAGAGTTTTAGCGCTTCATTTAATTATCAGTCATTGTCCTTATACTACCTACTGTTGCATGTCCGTGATTTTATCGCATAGCTCTATGGTCTAGCTGTTAGGATTCCTGGTTTTCACCCAAGCAGCCCGGTTTTGACTCCCTGTATGGGAACGTCTGTTTTTATTGTCTTTTCACCCAAGTTACCTGTAAGTGTGGTCTTTTAGTTACTGAAGTGTGGTCACGTGTAATGTGTTTTCATTATAATAATAAAGACACGTTTACTTGATATATGAATATATTCAAAAATATATTTACAGAATAATGCAAATCTATTTGACTCTACTTCACATCCCCTCACATTGGGGGGATTTAACTCCCAATTTTAAGTCTGAAGTGAGACATTTGGGTGTTATTTTTGATTCTACCTTAAGTTTTGAGTCACACATTAAAAGGGATTACAAAAGTATGTTTTTATCATCTACAGCATTACTGCGGATGTGGTTTATTTAAAGAAGAAAAGTCATGGCCCGTACAGGGATCGAACCCACGACCTTTGGCATTATTAGCACCATGCTCTAACCGACTGAGCTAACCGGCCACATGCGGCAAAATTTTTCTCATGTTAAACTTAACAATGATACATTCAAAGTAATGCAAAGACAATTACACGCCTTCAAAATACCAAGCATTCGATGCATGTTTTAACAAATAAATGAACAAAAAGGATTTGTCAGAAGTGGGATTCAAACCCACGCCTCCAGAGAGACTGCGACCTGAACGCAGCGCCTTAGACCGCTCGGCCATCCTGACTTACACTGATGTGTTTTCTAAATACTGCAGTACACTCCTGAACCTGCAATGCCTGACGCTGCAGTAAATCACCTGGGGGGTGCGTGTTCTTATACTTTATCGGTTTATATTAAGGAGGGCGACCTGTTTCGTCGCTTTCTATATGGGATCACAAGGACACTCCTCTTACAGGAAGAAAATATACGGCAAACAGAGTGATCTCTACACACTTAGAAACAAACCAGAATAGTCTGTTAGCAAATTAAGTTAATCAAAAAACCTCAAAGGCATTACATAAATGTTACAGATATATTTCAGACAGAACAGTTGTAACATAATTGAGTATATTTCTAAACAATCCGCTAGTAACAGACATCATCTCAAAGCTCTATCATTTATTTTAAGCTCTTATGAAAGACAAGTATGCTTGCGCATTATATCACAGAAAACATGATAATCCTAGCTCTTTGTTTAATCCTTCAGTTTGTACCGTATGGAGATAGGAGATCCCTTTGGATTCACATTGTGATAGTTTTTGATCGAGATTACCACCTCTGCCAGCTTGAAATATTTTTTGTATGCCACAGAATTTAAGATCTGAAACTGAATGTTTGGCATCTACAAAATGTCTAGATAGTGGTGAATGAATATCTTTACTCCCAATGTAACTTTTATACTCGCTCATTAATGCGCAATCGTAACTGTCTAGTAGTTTTACCAACATGTTGCAAGTGGCAAGGACAAGAAATCAAGTAAATGACATGAGTTTTAAACGCATTGTCACAGGCGGCACAATTACGACATGGACAAAAATCCAATAGATTTGTCCAGTACACCTAGATCTCTCGAACATTTAAACGAGTCAGCCCTTAATAAAGACCGTCCGTGTTCATTTCTGTGTATGTGACATTGTCTATACACAATAGCTGTTATGTAAGCCTATTAGTATCAAACCCATCGCAGTTAACGTGTTCCATGTTTTCAATCAGTTTGAAAGTTTCAATCAGTCATCGAAAAAGCAGCAGTGCTTTGCAACTGTAGTTTGTCACTACAGTTTGTTTTCCAGTGTAAAGTATATCAAATGTGTGCTTATAATCTGATGAATAAGATTCCCATTTGAATCATGAATATTTGGGAGTTATCTAACAAACACGAGGTATGTTGTGCTGCCATAATGGATTACATATAGACTTTCCTGCCCCATGTTGCTTTCTTCTTAGATGTGGTCTCAGGTTCGGCTGAGTTCTGCTCCATCGACCACGTTCTGCAGCATCTCGCCTTGCTAATCACTACTGTACCCTTTGGTGGTCTAGCAGTTTGGTCTGGGTGGCTGCAATTGGCTGTCTACAATATGAGATGCACAGGACACAGTGACTATCACATATTCAATATGAGATGCACAGGACACAGTGACTATCACATATTCAATATGAGATGCACAGGACACAGTGACTATCACATATTCAATATGAGATGCACAGGACACAGTGACTATCACACATTCAATATGAGATGCACAGGACACAGTGACTATCACATATTCAATATGAGATGCACAGGACACAGTGACTATCACATATTCAATATGAGATGCACAGGACACAGTGACTATCACACATTCAATATGAGAAGCACAGGACACAGTGACTATCACATATTCAATATGAGATGCACAGGACACAGTGACTATCACTATCACATGATTCAATGATGAGATGCATGAGATGCACAGTGACTATCACACATTCAATATGAGATGCACAGGACACAGTGACTATCACACATTCAATATGATGCACAGGACACAGTGACTACATATTCAATATGACTATCACATATTCAATATGAGATGCACAGGACACAGTGACTATCACACATTCAATATGAGATGCACAGGACACAGTGACTATCACATATTCAATATGAGATGCACATATCACACATTCAATATGAGAGGACACAGTGACTATCACACATTCAATATGAGATGCACAGGACATCACACATTGACTATCACACAGTGATTCACACATTATGAGATGCACAGGACACAGTGACTATCACACATTCAATATGAGATGCACAGGACACAGTGACTATCACACATTCAATATGAGATGCACAGGACACAGTGACTATCACATATTCAATATGAGATGCACAGGACACAGTGACTATCACACATTCAATATGAGATGCACACAGGACACAGTGACTATCACACATTCAATATGAGATGCACAGGACACACTGACTGACTATCACATATTCAATATGAGATGCATCACTATCACATATTCAATATGAGATGCACAGGACACAGTGACTATCACATATTCAATATGAGATGCACAGGACACACATGACTATCACATATTCAATATGAGATGCACAGGACACAGTGACTATCACATATTCAATATGAGATGCACAGGACACAGTGACTATCACATATTCAATATGAGATGACTATCACACATTCGCACAGGACACAGTGACTATCACAGGACAGTGACTATCACATATTGAGATGCACAGGACACAGTGACTATCACACATTCAATATGAGATGCACAGGACACAGTGACTATCACACATTCAAATATGAGATGCTAGGACACACTATCACACATTCAATATGAGATGCACAGGACACAGTGACTATCACACATTCAATATGAGATGCACAGGACACAGTGACTATCACACATTCAATATGAGATGCACAGGACACAGTGACTATCACACATTCAATATGAGATGCACAGGACACAGTGACATTCAATATGAGATGCACAGGACACTGACTATCACACATTCAATATGAGATGCACAGGACACAGTGACTATCACATATTCAATATGAGATGCACAGGACACAGTGACTATCACATATTCAATATGAGATGCACAGGACACAGTGACTATCACATATTCAATATGAGATGCACAGGACACAGTGACTATCACACATTCAATATGAGATGCACAGGACACAATGACTATCATACATTCAATATGAGATGCACAGGACACAGTGACTATCACACATTCAATATGAGATGCACAGGACACAGTGACTATCACACATTCAATATGAGATGCACAGGACACAGTGACTATCACATATTCAATATGAGATGCACAGGACACAGTGACTATCACACATTCAATATGAGATGCACAGGACACAGTGACTATCACACATTCAGTGACTATCACATATTCAATATGAGATGCACAGGACACAGTGACTATCACACATTCAATATGAGATGCACAGGACACAGTGACTATCACACATTCAATATGAGATGCACAGGACACAGTGACTATCACACATTCAATATGAGATGCACAGGACACAGTGACTATCACATATTCAATATGAGATGCACAGGACACAGTGACTATCACATATTCAATATGAGATGCACAGGACACAGTGACTATCACACATTCAATATGAGATGCACAGGACACAGTGACTATCACACATTCAATATGAGATGCACAGGACACAGTGACTATCACATATTCAATATGAGATGCACAGGACACAGTGACTATCACATATTCAATATGAGATGCACAGGACACAGTGACTATCACATATTCAATATGAGATGCACAGGACACAGTGACTATCACATATTCAATATGAGATGCACAGGACACAGTGACTATCACATATTCAATGAGATGAGATGACTATCACATTCAATATGAGATGCACAGACTATCACATGACTTCACAATTCAATATGAGATGCACAGGACACAGTGACTATCACACATTCAATATGAGATGCACAGGACACAGTGACTATCACACATTCAATATGAGATGCACAGGACACAGTGACTATCACATATTCATGATATGAGACACAGTGCATTCAATATGAGAGCACAGGACACAGTGATTCAATATGAGATGCACAGGACACATATGACACACACATTCAATATGAGATGCACAGGACACAGTGACTATCACACATTCAATATGAGATGCACAGGACACAGTGACTATCACATGATTCAATATGAGATGCACAGGACACAGTGACTATCACATATTCAATATGAGATGCACAGGACACAGTGACTATCACATATTCAATATGAGATGCACAGGACACAGTGACTATCACATATTCAATATGAGATGCACAGGACACAGTGACTATCACACATTCAATATGAGATG
>NW_024474477.1:0-10569 GCF_017654505.1 Polyodon spathula
CACAGGACACATGAGATGCACAGGACACAGTGACTATCACACATTCAATATGAGATGCACAGGACACAGTGACTATCACATATTCAATATGAGATGCACAGGACACAGTGACTATCACATATTCAATATGAGATGCACAGGACACAGTGACTATCACACATTCAATATGAGATGCACAGGACACAGTGACTATCACATATTCAATATGAGATGCACAGGACACAGTGACTATCACACATTCAATATGAGATGCACAGGACACAGTGACTATCACACATTCAATATGAGATGCACAGGACACAGTGACTATCACACATTCAATATGAGATGCACAGGACACAGTGACTATCACATATTCAATATGAGATGCACAGGACACAGTGACTATCACACATTCAATATGAGATGCACAGGACACAGTGACTATCACACATTCAATATGAGATGCACAGGACACAGTGACTATCACATATTCAATATGAGATGCACAGGACACAGTGACTATCACACATTCAATATGAGATGCACAGGACACAGTGACTATCACACATTCAATATGAGATGCACAGGACACATATGACTATCACACATTCAATATGAGATGCACAGGACACAGTGACTGACTATCACACTATCACAATATGAGATGCACAGGACACAGTGACTATCACACATTCAATATGAGATGCACAGGACACAGTGACTATCACACATTCAATATGAGATGCACAGGACACAGTGACTATCACACACATGCACAGGACACAGTGACTATCACATATTCAATATGAGATGCACAGGACACAGTGACTATCACATATTCAATATGAGATGCACAGGACACAGTGACTATCACACATTCAATATGAGATGCACAGGACACAGTGACTATCACATATTCAATATGAGATGCACAGGACACAGTGACTATCACATATTCAATATGAGATGCACAGGACACAGTGACTATCACACATTCAATATGAGATGCACAGGACACAGTGACTATCACACATTCAATATGAGATGCACAGTGACTATCACACACAGGACACAGTGACTATCACACATTCAATATGAGATGCACAGGACACAGTGACTATCACACATTCAATATGAGATGCACAGGACACAGTGACTATCACACATTCAATATGAGATGCACAGGACACAGTGACTATCACACATTCAATATGAGATGCACAGGACACAGTGACTATCACATATTCAATATGAGATGCACAGGACACAGTGACTATCACATATTCAATATGAGATGCACAGGACACAGTGACTATCACACATTCAATATGAGATGCACAGGACACAGTGACTATCACACATTCAATATGAGATGCACAGGACACAGTGACTATCACACATTCAATATGAGATGCACAGGACACAGTGATTATGCACAGGACACAGTGACTATCACAATTCAATATGAGATGCACAGGACACAGTGACTATCACACATTCAATATGAGATGCACAGGACACAGTGACTATCACACATTCAATATGAGATGCACAGGACACAGTGACTATCACACATTCAATATGAGATGCACAGGACACAGTGATTCAATATGAGATGCACAGGACACAGTGACTATCACAATTCAATATGAGATGCACAGGACACAGTGACTATCACACATTCAATATGAGATGCACAGGACACAGTGACTATCACATATTCAATATGATTCAATATGCACAGGACACAGTGACTGACTATGCACAGGACACAGTGACTATCACACATTCAATATGAGATGCACAGGACACAGTGACTATCACACATTCAATATGAGATGCACAGGACACAGTGACTATCACACATTCAATATGAGATGCACAGGACACAGTGACTATCACACATTCAATATGAGATGCACAGGACACAGTGACTATCACACATTCAATATGAGATGCACAGGACACAGTGACTATCACACATTCAATATGAGATGCACAGGACACAGTGACTATCACATATTCAATATGAGATGCACAGGACACAGTGACTATCACATATTCAATATGAGATGCACAGGACACAGTGACTATCACACATTCAATATGAGATGCACAGGACACAGTGACTATCACACATTCAATATGAGATGCACATTCAATATGAGATGCACAGGACACAGTGACTATCACATCATTCAATATGAGATGCACAGGACACAGTGACTATCACACATTCAATATGAGATGCACAGGACACAGTGACTATCACACATTCAATATGAGATGCACAGGACACAGTGACTATCACACATTCAATATGAGATGCACAGGACACAGTGACTATCACACATTCAATATGAGATGCACAGGACACAGTGACTATCATACATTCAATATGAGATGCACAGGACACAGTGACTATCACACATTCAATATGAGATGCACAGGACTATCACACATTCAATATGAGATGCACAGGACACAGTGACTATCACATTCAATATGAGATGCACAGGACACAGTGACTATCACACATTCAATATGAGATGCACAGGACACAGTGACTATGACTATCACATATTCAATATGAGATGCACAGGACACAGTGACTATCATCATTCAATATTGACTATCACACATTCAATATGAGATGCACAGGACACAGTGACTATCACATTCAATATGAGAGATGACTATCACATTCAATATGAGATGCACAGGACATTGAGACATCACATATTCAATATTCAATATGAGATGCACAGGACACAGTGACTATCACATATTCAATATGAGATGCACAGGACACAGTGACTATCACACATTCAATATGAGATGCACAGGACACAGTGACTATCACACATATTCAATATGAGATGCACAGGACACAGTGACTATCACACATTCAATATGAGATGCACAGGACACAGTGACTATCACACATTCAATATGAGATGCACAGGACACAGTGACTATCACACATTCAATATGAGATGCACAGGACACAGTGACTATCACACATTCAATATGAGATGCACAGGACACAGTGACTATCACACATTCAATATGAGATGCACAGGACACAGTGACTATCACATATTCAATATGAGATGCACAGGACACAGTGACTATCACATATTCAATATGAGATGCACAGGACACAGTGACTATCACACATTCAATATGAGATGCACAGGACACAGTGACTATCACACATTCATTATTCAATATGAGATGCACAGGACACAGTGACTATCACACATTCAATATGAGATGCACAGGACACAGTGACTATCACACATTCAATATGAGATGCACAGGACACAGTGACTATCACATATTCAATATGAGATGCACAGGACACAGTGACTATCACATATTCAATATATATCAATTCAATATGAGATGCACAGGACACAGTGACTATCACACATTCAATATGAGATGCACAGGACACAGTGACTATCACACATTCAATATGAGATGCACAGGACACAGTGACTATCACATATTCAATATGAGATGACTATCACATATTCACATGAGATGCACAGGTGACTATCACATATTCAATATGAGATGCACAGGACACAGTGACTATCATTCAATATGATTGCACAGGACATATGATGAGATGCACAGGACACAGTGACTATCACACATTCAATATGAGATGCACAGGACACAGTGACTATCACACATTCAATATGAGATGCACAGGACACAGTGACTATCACACATTCAATATGAGATGCACAGGACACAGTGACTATCACACATTCAATATGAGATGCACAGGACACAGTGACTATCACACATTCAATATGAGATGCACAGGACACAGTGACTATCACACATTCAATATGAGATGCACAGGACACAGTGACTATCACATATTCAATATGAGATGCACAGGACACAGTGACTATCACATATTCAATATGAGGATGCACAGGCACAGGACACAGTGACTATCACACATTCAATATGAGATGCACAGGACACAGTGACTATCACATATTCAATATGAGATGCACAGGACACAGTGACTATCACACATTCAATATGAGATGCACAGGACACAGTGACAGGACACATCACACATTCAATATGAGATGCACAGGACACAGTGACTATCACATATTCAATATGAGATGCACAGGACACAGTGACTATCACATATTCAATATGAGATGCACAGGACACAGTGACTATCACACATTCAATATGAGATGCACAGGACACAGTGACTATCACACATTCAATATGAGATGCACAGGACACAGTGACTATCACACATTCAATATGAGATGCACAGGACACAGTGACTATCACACATTCAATATATGAGATGCACAGGACACAGTGACTATCACACATTCAATATGAGATGCACAGGACACAGTGACTATCACATATTCAATATGAGATGCACAGGACACAGTGACTATCACATATTCAATATGAGATGCACAGGACACAGTGCATTCAATATGAGATGCACAGGACACAGTGACTATCACATATTCAATATGAGATGCACAGGACACAGTGACTATCACACATTCAATATGAGATGCACAGACTATCACATATTCAATATGAGATGCACACAGTGACTATCACACATTCAATATGAGATGCACAGGACACAGTGACTATCACACATTCAATATGAGATGCACAGGACACAGATGACTATCACACATTCAATATGAGATGCACAGGACACAGTGACTATCACACATTCAATATGAGATGCACAGGACACAGTGACTATCACACATTCAATATGAGATGCACAGGACACAGTGACTATCACAGTGATTCAATATGAGATGCACAGGACACAGTGACTATCACACATTCAATATGAGATGCACAGGACACAGTGACTATTATTCAATATGAGATGCACAGGACACAGTGACTATCACACATTCAATATGAGATGCACAGGACACAGTGACTATCACACATTCAATATGAGATGCACAGGACACAGTGACTATCACACATTCAATATGAGATGCACAGGACACAGTGACTATCATATTCAATATGAGATGCACAGGACACAGTGACTATCACACATTCAATATGAGATGCACAGGACACAGTGACTATCACACATTATGAGATGCACAGGACACAGTGACTATCACACATTCAATATGAGATGCACAGGACACAATGACTATCACATATTCAATATGAGATGCACAGGACACAGTGACTATCACATATTCAATATGAGATGCACAGGACACAGTGACTATCACACATTCAATATGAGATGCACAGGACACAGTGACTATCACACATTCAATATGAGATGCACAGGACACAGTGACTATCACACATTCAATATGAGATGCACAGGACACAGTGACTATCACACATTCAATATGAGATGCACAGGACACAGTGACTATCACATATTCAATATGAGATGCACAGGACACAGTGACTATCATTCAATATGAGATGCACAGGACACATGATTCATGCACACACATTCAATATGAGATGCACAGGACACAGTGACACAGGACAGTGACTATCAGATGATGCACAGGACACAGTGACTATCACATATTCAATATGAGATGCACAGGACACAGTGACTATCACATATTCAATATGAGATGCACAGGACACAGTGACTACTATCATGCACAGGACACAGTGACTATCACATATTCAATATGAGATGCACAGGACACAGTGACTATCACACATTCAATATTGCACAGGACACAGTGACTATCACATATTCAATATGAGATGCACAGGACACAGTGACTATCACATATTCAATATGAGATGCACAGGACACAGTGACTATCACACATTCAATATGAGATGCACAGGACACAGTGACTATCACATATTCAATATGAGATGCACAGGACACAGTGACTGACTATCACACATTCAATATGAGATGCACAGGACACAGTGACTATCACACATTCAATATGAGATGCACAGGACACAGTGACTATCACACATTCAATATGAGATGCACAGGACACAGTGACTATCACATATTCAATATGAGATGCACAGGACACAGTGACTATCACATATTCAATATGAGATGCACAGGACACAGTGACTAAGAGTGACTATCACACACCACATACAGTGATGAAAACCACTGGGACCAAATCCTTCCTATACCAACCAATGTAAAATAATCTGCTTGTAAGAATCAAGCAATCCGAATCATTCCAGGGCAAACTGACTGCATATAATACGATACTTGATCAAGTGCAATGACGTGTGCAGCCTGTTTTTGAGTTTGATCACATCTCTCGTGATGAGGCGCGTACGCAGCGTGGATAGTGCAGTGATGCAGGAAACACTGCATTGTTTGTAATCAGACGTGACTGCGCCACTGCATTGTGCAGTATGGGGGTTTTTGTTTTGAGAATGTGTTTCAATAAAGTGAATACACAGTCATTGAATCCATACTGAATACAGCAGTGTTATGTGATATGCATACTGAGGGAGGTGGGGGGGTGTTGCATCTCGGCTTAATGAAAAACTGTGAGATTTGCAACAGCATCCCCTTTTAACAATCAACCGCTTATAAGAATGACTGACGAGGTGAATCCAGGTGAAAGCTATGATCCCTTATTGATGTAACCTGTTAAATCCACTTCAATCAGTGTAAATGAAGGGGAGACAGGTTAAGGAAGGATTTGTAAGCCTTGACACAATTGAGACATGGATTGTGTATGTGTGCCATTCAGAGGGTAAATGTGCAAGACAAAAGATTTAAGTGGCTTTGAACTGGGTATGGTATGGTTTGAGTGTGTCAAGAACTGCAACACTGGTGGGTTTTTCACGCTCAACTGTTGAAAACGGCTCATTGATGAAAGAAGCCAAAGGAGGCTGACACGAATTGTGCAGAGCAACAGACGGTCTACAGTTAGTCAATCGACAGTCCAGTACAACATTGGTGCTGAAAGTACCGTAAAAGAATACACAACTCGTCGTACCTTGACACGAATGGGCCAGCCAATGACATAACAGAGTTCCACTTCTTTCAGCAATACACAAAAAACTGTGGTTGCAGTGGGCTAAGGAGGATTGGAAAAACATTGGCTGGTCTGGTGAATCCCAGTTCCTGCTGTTTCACGCTGATGAGAGGACTAGGGTGTGGAGAAAACCACATGAGTTCATGCATCCATCATGCCGCGTGTCAACATTGCAGGCTGGTGGTGGTGGTGTGATGGTGTGGGGTGTGTTTTCATGGCACACATTGGGCCCCTTGATAAAAGTGGAGCAACGTTTGAATGCCACAGGATATCGAACATTATTGCCAGTCAGGTGCATCCCTTCATGGCAGCAACCATCTGCTAATGGATTTTTTTCAGCAGGATAATGCCCCATGTCACAAGGCTAGGATTGTCCAGGAATGGTTCCACGGACATGACAGTGAATTCAGCTTACTGCAGTGGCCTGCCCAGTCACCTCAATCCAACTGAGCATCTGTAGGATGAGATGGAACGAGCTATTCGGAGTAGAGATCCACTACCAGCCAACTAGACACGATTGTGGGAAGCATTGGAGTCAACATGGGCCAGCATCCCTGTGGAACCCTTTCGACACCTTGAGAGTCCACTTTGTAGAATCCATGCCCCGAAGAATTGAGGCTGTTCTCAGAGCAAAAGGGGGTGCAACTCAATATTAGGAAGGTGTTCCTAATGTTTTGTACACTCAGTGTATATATCACCTATATTTATTTAGGTCAATAGACATAGCAATAAAACTCTTGTTAACTCTTGCACTTTTAGACAACTCTTTTTTACAAACCAGTAACACAAGGATTGTTCCAGGTCAGAGAGATGCCACTTGCCTCATACGGAATCGAACCATCACTTAGCTTTGTAAGATTAGGAGAAGAGGTCCGGCTGCACAAAAGGTATTAAAACATTTTAAGACCACTTTTTGGACTTCAACTTAATAAATATTGAAGACCAAAATAAATAAGACCTGTTACACAAAAAGTCTTACCTTTAAACCTGGACTTAATTTGAAGTAATTATTTAAGCCTCCTCCTCAGCAGGCTTAAATGAAGGGAAAAAAGCTGAATGGCTACCTGAGTCTGTCCTACAGGATCTGTTTCAACATGCGCTTGCCAAAGAAGAGACTTCAGTATAGAGACTCATTCTTAATGTACCTGTTGCTAATAACGTTTTCTATCAATAAAATACATTTAAATAATATTTCTTAGTATAAATAATACAAATAATAATATGGATGTTACAGAATAAATATGAAAGTGACCTTCAAGTGAAATGATACTGTTGCTGATGATTAACATTTGTTGGATGAATAGAATGTTGTCTTTTATGATGTCACAAGGATGTCATAATGACATCACAGTGAGGCTTACTGTAGGGTTAGGGTTTTGACGGCATGACAACCATTTGTTTTTGTTTAAAGTAAAGTTCCTAGTGATGTAATTGTGTTCCATGGATTGTGACATCACCTCTATTTGCATCTTTATTGACTGTTACATCTGTAGGGACTAAAAGACCAGGTCATAAGTGCAGATTTCAATCAAGCTGTGTTTATTCTGAGATCTCAGGAGAAGTACAATTCAAGCAAAGTAGGTCTGCCCATAGACATCAAGCACTTCAATATATATAACACAAGGTAAAAAAACAATTCCAATTGTTAGGCTAATTTCACTGTCTGCAGCCTTGGACTTTGTACATTAATAAGTTATTTTGGCTTTAACTCCCCCCCCCTCCCCCCCCATGATTTTATTAATTCATGTGCAGTTGTACCGCGACTCCAATTGAATGATTGATTAGCAGTCGAGTCTCGGTACAGCTGCATAAAAGCGGCATGTTTTCACCCACTCGGGGTTGTGTGTTCGGTGAGTGGAGAACGGGATTGGAGACGGAGGTAATAATAATAAAAATAATAATAATAAGTAAAATATCTGCTCACCGTGTTTTATACAGTCCGTTTTGTTTGTCTCTTTTGTTTTGGCGAATGTGCCGTGTCCTGTGTGTTTTTTGTTTGTTACAACCGTTTATTTTCTGTCTGTTTGGTTCACTCATTAAATGCTGAGTGAAGCCATTCGCTCAGATCCACCAAACTGCACCTCTCTCTATATATAAGAATACGAATGAGAATAATAATAATCGTTAAATCAGCTCACCGTGTTTTGTATAGTCTGTTTTGTTTGTCTCCTTTGTTTTGGTGAATGTGCCGTGTTTTTGTTTGTTACAACCGTTTATTTTCTGTCTGTTTGGTTCACCCATTAAATGCTGACCGAGACCATTCGCTCAGCTCCACCAAACTCCACCTCTCTCTTTTTATTTATTTCCTGCTTCTGGTCTGATGTCACCCACTCCGTCCGTCTTTGTGACACATGGTGTCAGAACAGGGATTACCAGAACCCCCTAGATACAGACCAGAGCAGGAACCGCAATGTCTTGTTTAAAAAAATAAATAAAAATAAAAATGTCAGACACCATCAGGTTGAGAGACTGGATCTGGGATAATGCTGGGCTGGAGGCCCAGTCCATGCCCATAGCCATCTGGGTCTTGTGGCTGATAGACAGGGAGCGATGGGAGGTGTACGAGAGGGAACACACCCCAAACTACCTGGAGGAAGGTGTGGAGTTAGTCCTCTGCTACCTGGAGGCAGCTATAAACAGAACAGCAGCCCAGGTATCAGGGTCTCCAGTGCCCAGGTGGAGGGACCGCGGGGATCCATAGCCCGAGAGGGAGCTGTTCCCATCTCCACCAGCAGAGAGTGAGTACCTGCTGGTATCACTTCCCCTACCGTCACCACCTGGAGGAGAGGAGCAGGTGCTTCCTCTGCCTCCATCATCTTCCCCTGCAAGTGAGGGAGAGCCGCACCAGTCCCCTGTAATAAGGGTAGACTACACACCACTCCCCCCTCCGCCGCCAGGAGACTACACGCCACCCCACCTCCGCCTACAGGAGACTACACGCCACTCCCACCTCCGCCACCAGGAGACTACACGCCACCTCACCTCCGCCAACAGGAGATTACATGCCTCTGCCACCTCCATCGGCAGGAGCAGAGCAGCAGGAGCTGCCTCTGCCTGCCCGCCTCCGCCTCCGCCACCTCCACCGGCAGGAGCAGAGCAGCAGGAGCTGCCTCTGCCTCCTCCACCAGCAGAGGGTGAATGCCTGCTGGGTCCCTGTTCACCAGCAGAGGGTGAATGCCTGCTGGGTCCCTGTCCGTCAGCAGAGGGTGAATGCCTGCTGGGTCCCTGTCCACCAGCAGAGGGTGAATGCCTGCTGGGTTCCTGTCCACCAGCAGAGGGTGAATGCCTGCTGGGGTCCCTTTCCACCAGCAGAGGATGAATGCCTGCTGGTATCACTTCCCCCACCATCACGAGGAGAGGAGCTGGTGCTGCCTCTGCCTCCATCACCATCAGGGGAGAGGAGCAGGAGCTGCCTCTCCCTTCACCAGAAAGACCAGGACTGGATGCTGGCGGTCCTCAGCAGCCCTTGCGTAGACTGCTGAGGGAAGCACGGGGAAGAACCGCCTGGCCGCAGTGGCCCGGAAGCAAAGTCACC
>NW_024474478.1:0-14431 GCF_017654505.1 Polyodon spathula
GGCTGAAGAATTTCCACTGCCAGTGGTACAGCGGGAGGAGAGATTCGCACCACTGTCAGCACGTCTGCTGACAGCATGGCCAGAAGCAGCCTGGCTACTGGCAACATTGCCGCCCATCAACCCATTTAAGTCCCTGTTCTTGGCCCAGGACTTTGAGAGAAACTTTGGGGATTTTAAGGGGGGAGGTGGCCATTGAGACCATGTGTGCTTTGCACAAGGTGGGGGGTATATGTGGCAAAGTGCCCGTCCCTGTGTGTATTTTGTATTTTGTGTTATGTGTTGTGTTGTATGTTAATGTTGGTGTATAGTCATTGGTACACGGGATATAAATGGGTCTGTGTAACACGAGTTGTTTAAAATGTATATTTGTATTTAGGCACGAGGATTGCACAGCACTTCACGTGCAAGTAAAACGTAATAATTATGTGAGCACGGGGAATTGCACTTTATTAATTCACGTGCAGTTGTACCGTGACTCCAATTGAATGATTGATTAGCAGTCGAGTCTCGGTATAGCTGCATAAAAGCGGCATGTTTTCACTCACTTGGGGTTGTGTGTTCGGTGAGTGGAGAACGGGATTGGAGACGGAGGTAATAATTGTAAAGTCACATAATGCAAGAACAGGGCTAGCAAGAGGAAATCCTAAAATGCACAAAGAAAATCACCCTATGAGAATGATAGTCAGCACGATTGATAATCCAACACACATAATAGCTGAAATAGCAGACAAACAACTTGGGTCACACGTTGAGAAATTACCAAGCTGTGCTAATGATACAACAACATTTTTAAAAAGACTTGAATCTCTAAAGCAAAACCTTCCAGAGAATACAATTTAATTTTGCAATGGATGTATCCAAGTGTCCCTTGTAAAGAAACTTTTCAAGCGTGTCAAAAAGCACTAGATAATAGACTAGATAAATCAATGCAGAGGTGCTGAACATGATCAACGTAGTTTTAGAAAACAGTTATTTTACATTTGATGATAAGAATTACAAACACAACGATGGTACAGCAATAGGATCTGAAGTGCATACATGGGGAAATGGGAAGAACAATTACTTAGAAAATCAGAAAGAGAACCTTTAGAATACATTCGGTTTGTAGATGATATTTTTGGGGTTTGGACACATGCAGAAGAATCTCTTTTCCAGTTTCATAAAATGGCAAATGAAATACACAGTAATATTAAGATGGACCTTCGATGGACAAGAAAATAAATATAATTTTTAGATACCGTAGTAAAACTTGAAGAAGGTTCAATTGAGACTGACCTCTTCTGTAAAGCTACTGACATGCACCAGTATTTACACATGTCCTCTGCACATCCAATCCACACTAAATGGGCAATCCCAAAGGGGCTAGGAATAAGAATACGAGGAACATGCTCAAGAGAAAATGACTGTGTAAAACAAAGACATGTATTAAAAACAAATCTTAAAATAAAGAGGATACAAAGAAAGAATTATAGAGACAGAGTTAAGAAAAGTGAATAAACTAAAAAGAGATGATCTTCTAGATTATAAAAATAGAGATAAAAAGGACAAGAGAGTCCCATTAGTAATGACTTTGAAAACAATTTCGGACTCTACATAATTCAGAAAAATTGAAAAAAGGATTTCAAGGCCCCAGTTGTAGCATTCAAAAGAGAAGCTAATTTAGGTGATATTTTAGTTCACAGTAAACATAAAAGAATAATTGACAGAATAGGATCTGCAAATACTTGCACTAGTACATGTAAAGTGTGTAAATACATGGACAAAAGAAAAAAATATAATTAAACACAAGAACAACACATATCCACTAAATACTAATATCTACTGTAAAAATAGCAATGCTGTTTATGGAATAGCCTGTGAAAAATGTGACGAAATAAAATACTGGAACAACTTTATATAAAAGAATTCAGAACCACCTTTCAGTAATTAGAAAAAAAAAAAAATGAATGAACCAATAGAACAGCACTTCAGCAGTCAAGGACATGACATGAATGATGTAAAGTTTGTAGTATTAGAGCAGCTAAAATTAGACAATGCGACATATAGAAGAATAAAAGAAAGTAAATGGATAAATAGATTGAACACGGTGATGCCAGCGGGACTCAACCGAAAAGAATGAAATAATTAACTCCAATAAATGTAGAACATTTAAAGAAATAAATAAACAAAATTAATTAAAAGTTGTGAATGCTGATCCACTGGGGAGACCAAATCAAGGCTGATCTACAGAGCCAGCATGGCATCAGAATAGAAATATAAGATTATTTCAATTCTAATTAACGTTATTTTAAATAAAGTTAAAGATATAAGTGCAAATGATGACACAATCTAAAGAAAACCGTGACATCATGCAAGAATAAATATAAACAATAACAAGTCGTTGTCATGCCATCAAACACCTAGAAATACCTCCAATGTTTTGATTCAAACACATGCTCCCTTGAGAAAGACATGTACAGCATATCAAAACGTTGGGCAGCTGGCTCTTTGATATATATATATATATATATATATATATATATATATATATATATATATATATATATATATATATATATATATATATATATATATCATTACAGTGCAGTCCATTTTTAAGAATCACACCCGTCCCGGATGATTTGATTCTTATAAGCGGTTGATTGTTAAAAGCGGATGCTGTTGCAAATCTCACAGTTTTTCATTAAGCCGAGATGCAACACTGCTGTACTCAATATGGATTCAATGACTGTGTATTAAGAACATAAGAACATAAGAAAGTTTACAAACGAGAGGAGGCCATTCGGCCCATCTTGCTCGTTTGGTTGTTAGTAGCTTATTGATCCCAAAATCTCATCAAGCAGCTTCTTGAAGGATCCCAGGGTGTCAGCTTCAACAACATTACTGGGGAGTTGATTCCAGACCCTCACAATTCTCTGTGTAAAAAAGTGCCTCCTATTTTCTGTTCTGAATGCCCCTTTGTCTAAATTCCATTTGTGACCCCTGGTCCTTGTTTCTTTTTTCAGGCTGAAAAAGTCCCTTGGGTCGACACTGTCAATACCTTTTAGAATTTTGAATGCTTGAATTAGGTCGCCACGTAGTCTTCTTTGTTCAAGACTTAACAGATTCAATTCTTTTAGCCTGTCTGCATATGACATGCCTTTTAAGCCCGGAATAATTCTGGTCGCTCTTCTTTGCACTCTTTCTAGAGCAGCAATATCTTTTTTATAGTGAGGTGACCAGAACTGCACACAATATTCAAGATGAGGTCTTACTAGTGCATTGTACAGTTTTAACATGACTTCCCTTGATTTAAATTCAACACTTTTCACAATGTATCCGAGCATCTTGTTAGCCTTTTTTATAGCTTCCCCACATTGTCTAGATGAAGACATTTCTGAGTCAACAAAAACTCCTAGGTCTTTTTCATAGATTCCTTCTCCAATTTCAGTATCTCCCATATGATATTTATAATGTACATTTTTATTTCCTGCGTGCAGTATCTTACACTTTTCTCTATTAAATGTCATTTGCCATGTGTCTGCCCAGTTCTGAATCTTGTCTAGATCATTTTGAATGACCTTTCCTGCTACAACAGTGTTTGCCACTCCTCCTACTTTTGTGTCGCCTTCAAATTTAACAAATTTGCTTACTATACCAGAATCTAAATCATTCATGTAGATTAGGAATAGCAGAGGACCTAATACTGATCCCTGTGGTACACCACTGGTTACCACACTCCATTCTGAGGTTTTTCCTCTAATCAGTACTTTCTGTTTTCTACATGTTAACCAATCCCTAATCCATGTACATGTGTTTCCTTGAATCCCAACTGCATTCAGTTTGAGAATTCATCTTTTGTGTGGGACTTTGTCAAAAGCTTTCTGGAAATCTAAATAAACCATGTCATATGCTTGCAATTATCTATTATCGATGTTGCATCCTCAAAAAAATCAAGCAAGTTAGTTAGACAAGATCTCCCTTTCCTAAAACCATGTTGACTGTCACCCAGGACCCTGTTACCATATAGGTAATTTTCCATTTTGGGTCTTATTATAGTTTCCATAAGTTTGCATATAATAGAAGTCAGGCTTACTGGTCTGTAGTTACCTGGTTCAGTTTTGTTTCCCTTTTTGTAGATCGGTATTACGTTTGCAATTTTCCAGTCAGTCGGTACCACCCCTGTGTCAAGAGACTGCTGCATGATCTTGGTTAGCGGTTTGTAAATTACTTCTTTCCTTTCTTTGAGTACTATTGGGAGGATCTCATCCGGCCCAGGGGATTTGTTTATTTTAAGAGCTCCTAGTCCCTTTAACACTTCTGCCTCAGTTATGCTAAAGTTATTTAAAACTGGATAGGAACTGGATGACATGTGGGGCATGTTGTCAGTATCTTCCTTTGTAAAAACTTGTGAAAAGTAATCATTTAATATATTTGCTATTTTTTTTCTTCATCTACGATTTTGCCATTTGTATCTCTTAAACATTTAACCTCCTCTTTGAATGTTCTCTTGCTGTTGTAATATTGGAAAAACATTTTGGAATTGGTTTTAGCCCCCTTAGCAATGTTGCAGACATTTTAATTGTGGAGAAAACAATATTTTAAATTCTCAGAAACAGCTCTGTATTAAAAATATGTCAGTTCCAGTCAGCTTCTAACAAATAAAAGAAGATGCACTTAAAAGTGTATTTGTTATGATATCAAGACTAAACGAATGTGCAACAGTTTGTTTTTATTATTTATTTATTTATTTATTTATAAAATGTTGTAGAATTTTTTTTTGAAATATTCATATTTTATTGCTTTCACAAAATAACATCCATACATTATCGGTTCATCTACTAGTGTATTCAAATCTCAATAATACTCGTCAGTATTTCATACATAGACACGCTGAGGTAACTTCAAGAAGATAATATGAAAGACTCAATTAAAAAGTTTAATCAAATAAATACAATAATAACAATATGAAACAAAAATATGTTTTGGTAGCTCATACCTATTTAAATTACAAAATGCTCTCCGTTTTCAAAATTGATTTATATACTAACTGCCATATAAATCTCAATTATATTTTAAACTGTTTGAGGGGCAGAGTAGCTAGATGATTTCTAAAATCCATTAATGTTAAGAAACTATAACGCCACATTAGTTAGCACTTGGGAAACAGAAATAATTAATTTGTAAAGAATAAGCTGTAACATTATTTAGAAAAATACTCAGAATTATGGAGGTATAGATTTTTGATTAAAATATACACAAGTGTGCTTTTGTTACATATTATAATTTATTTATGTATTTGTTTGTTTATGTATGTATTTAAACTGTATCTGGCGCTTTCATTGTCTCCTCTTGCTGGTGCCACGGCTTGTCTCTGTATCTATTCTTTGATATTTGAGGGTTTGTTTATTACACACTGGCAGCTCAGCTCAATCTTCTTGATGTTATTTTGTGGAAACTAAACGTTAATCCTGTGTTACAAAAATGCCTCAGTGTTCTAACCTGTACAGGTGATTTGATAGGTTGTCATGGCAGCGCCGCTCATCACGGGAGGGGTTATCTGGGACAAACGCTTGCTTCGCCGGGTCGGAGAAACGCTGCAGTTCCACTGGCTTCGTAATAACGATTCCGCGGTATCCAACCCGAATATCTAAATCAATAGAGTGTGTATATAAACATAATATACCCCTAATGACTGCACTAATGAAGCAGTAACACCCGCCAGGGTATGTGTGTGTATTATCAGGAGTATCACCACGCCTTGGGTGCGCTGTGAGGCACTAGACTAGGGCTTCTCAAACTCGATCCTGGGGACCCCCTGTTGCTCATTTACTGAACTAGACCCTGAATTGAACTAATAATTGGCTTAACTGGATCTTTTTACTTGTTTTCAGCTCTTAAACAGTTGCAGTTACTTATCAAATGTTATGGCTATCTTTAAATATGCAACTGTTCAAGAGCCGAAAACAAGTTAAAAGGTCTAATTAAGCACATTATCAGTTCAATTCAGGGTTTAGTTCAATAATTGAGAGCTCGGTTGGAATGACAACCTGAGTAAAATCAAATACAAGATACAATTGATACAGCAAGGTGTGGAGCAGTTCAATAAGGTTACAGGTGCTGTCTGAATAGAGGTGTCTTGTAGAGGCGTCAGAAGGTGGTCAGGGACCGGGCAGTCCTGATATCAATGGGCAGGTTGTTCCAGCATTGAGGGGCGAGGGTGAAGAAGTGGCTCTGGAGGCGGGGGAGCAGAGGGGGTACAGCTAGTCTGCCGGAAGAGAGAATGTGGTGAAAAAAAACAGGACAATATAACTCTGCCACAAAATAATCGTTTATCTTAAAAACTAAACAGGCACAAACTGACTGAATATAATGTTATGAATCAATGTTTGTGCTGTTTGGGATGCGAAGGGGGACAACTTGATGGAGATTTTGAAAGACACAGACTGGCACACAGGATTTAATCAGCGCTGCTGAAGATACACCCCATGTTCAGTATTTAGATTATGACTCTTTTTGAAATCATTATTTGTCAGTGGGGGAGTTTGTGAAAAGAAACCAAGTAGACAGAGAGACTGGCTTAGGACCACCTCTGTAAATTCAATTTCTGTTCATACACAGAATGATATGAGCCACTAAGCAAATATGTATTGTACATTTGAACTGCTCTTAGTCAAACTCGCTCTTACTTATAGTCTACTGTATTCTTTATCTTGCTCTTAAATTTGATCTTATTGTACTTTCAGAACTGCTCGTACCTGTTTTATGATATTCTGTAATGTGATATTTTATAATGCAATACTTTGTACTGTGATCACTTGTAACAATTGCAAGTCGCCCTGGATAAGAGGGTCTGCTAAGAAGTAAATAAATAATAAGATTGTTTTACAAAATGCCAAAAACTGGCCTGTTTGATGCCACACCCCTTTCCTAGCATCAAACAATTAATCACCTTCCAAATCACTAAACAAAAGAAAGTGTCGAGTACCAGTCAGCAAGCAGTCTCACACACGCGGCTTCAGTGTCTATACAAGTGTTAATAGTTATTGAAAACTAGTGTCAGTTACTTGATAGGTATCAAATAGACTGATAACATTTTATAGAAGTTCAGCCCACAATCTGTTATTTAAAATATTATTGATAAATCAAAGGAAAAATCAACCAAGAAGTACCCCAACAAAAACCATTTACTAATGTAATAAACAAGTCAGTGCTTTTGTTAAAGTAATCCTTGTGACTTTGAAACATTTCTGGATCAGCCTTCTCTTTTGAAAGTTCATTTCGTCTAATATTGCCCCCCTTGAAAGCGCTTACTGTTATTAAAACAAAAACAAACAACAGTATAAAGTGAAGTGGAATTCAAATGGAAATGTTGTAGCTTTGGATTTAAGAAAAAGAAAACGTTTTTGGATACTGGCTGATAAAGCGACCCACAGAAACGCAGCCTGCTTACTATGAAAAAAGGAAAGTGAATGCCCTTTTGAATAATAATAACATGTTGATATATATATTATATATATATATATATATATATATATATATATATATATATATATATATATATATATATATATATATATATATATCTTCTGGTTTTCAGTGTTTTACATTGACTTTTCGACTCTCCTTTAAGAATTCAATTGATACTTGTTAAACCATCGGTGTGTCTCACTCACAACTGAGAAACGTGTTAATAGTAGAAATGATTTCATTTATGGCTTTTTTTCCTGTTAAACAACTAAATTGCCTTTTAAATGGACCGAGCCTTCATTTTTTACTTAAAAGCAACTAGATTTTTTTAAAGCTATAATGACTAATAAAGTAGGATGCTGGACACACTTCATTACCATCGTTCTTGTTACTGTATTTGCAATAATAAACAGGAGTCGCTTCTCCTTTGAAATGAAAAAGACTTCCGATTTAAAAGACCATTTAGTTCAATTAAATCAATTTTACTATTAACATGTTCTCAGTTGTGACTAAGATACAGGAAAGCCTTCACAGTTATCTATTTTTTTTTTTTTTACAGGAGAGTAGAAAAGTCAGGAACCAGAGAAATGCAGCCTTAATTATACAGGGTGATAAGAAAGCAAGTTTACAACATCAACGCACCATATCTCGCAAACGGAAGGTGAAATTGCTTATGGATGTTAAGGAAACCATGGGGATGCAAATCTCACCATTTTTCACCAGGGGGCGCCACTGACCTACCTCTGATAATCACAAGTGTTCAATATGTGCTTCTCCATGATGCAGAATGAATTGCATTTGTGTGACCATGACCATTACGACAGCATTACAAATCTTAACAGGGATATTTTCCCTTCCTCGCTTTCTCATCCCTCTCATTTCCAGACTATCATTTCTCTACACCCCCTCTTGCCCCCTCCGCTCCTCCACCACTGGCAGATTAGCTGTACCCCACCTCTGCTCCCCCGCCTCCAGAGCTGCTCCTTCACCCTCGCCCCTCAGAGCTGGAACAACCTGCCCAGGGATATCAGGACTGCCCAGTCCCTGACCACCTTCCAGCACCTCCTCAAGACACCCCTGATCAGACAGCCTCTGTAACCCTCCTGAACTGCTCCATACCTTGCTGTATTAAACTGCTGCTCTTAATTAGAACTATTCACGGTATCCTGTTCTTGATTTTACTCATATAGATATCCATATTCATGTTTTTGGTAACTGCTCTTATTTGAAATGGTTCTTATCCATTCACTGTATTTACTACTTGTTCTCAATGGAATTTGATCTCATAAGAAAATATTGTTACTAGAAGTTTAACTGCTCTTAGTGGAAATCACTCTCAAACGCAATTATTTACTTTGTGCTTTTTTCTCATTTGAATGTGCTCCTATGTACTACTGACTTTATTGTATTGAACTGCCCTTGTCTGTAATGTGATATTTTATAACAACTGTAAGTTGTCTGGATAAGGGAGTCTGCTAAGAAAGGAATAATAATAATAATAGACCCCCCCCCCCCTCCCCTGCTAATCACTATTGATTGATTGTGTTCACTGTTACATGAAACCAGCACCCTGCAAGTTATATTCTGCTTGTTTGTGTGTGTTTTGTGTGACAAGGAGGGGGCAAGTAGATTTTTCTAGCATGTTGCTCCTTGAACAAGATTGTTTTTTTCAAAAATGACACAGCTCTGTTCTTCACTGAGGATTTCTAGTGACCGATGAGTATCCTGTTAGTTACTGCTTCTCCTTGGATACAGAGCTGATGAGTGTCCTGTTAGTTACTGATTCTCCTTGGATACAGAGCTGATGAGTGTCCTGTTAGTTACTGATTCTCCTTGGATACAGAGCTGATGAGTGTCCTGTTAGTTACTGATTCTCCTTGGATACAGAGCTGATGAGTGTCCTGTTAGTTACTGATTCTCCTTGGATACAGAGCTGATGAGTGTCCTGTTAGTTACTGATTCTGCTTGGATACAGAGCTGATGAGTGTCCTGTTAGTTACTGATTCTCCTTGGATACAGAGCTGATGAGTGTCCTGTTAGTTACTGATTCTCCTTGGATACAGAGCTGATGAGTATCCTGTTAGTTATTGATTCTCCTTGGATACTGAGCTGATTTTGAATTCTCTCTCTCTCTCTCTCTCTCTCTCTCTCTCTCTCTCTCTCTCTCTCTCTCTCTCTCTCTCTCTCTCTCTCTCTCTCTCTCTCTCTCTCTCTCTCTCTCTCTCTCTCTCATATAAAGAACATTATATCAACCCAGTTTAGTCCAATAAACCCAGTGTTTTATTTTGTTTTACTGCAGTAGTGATGAGCATAATTTGAAGAGAAGTCTCAGACTGCTGCTACATTAACGTGTGGGCCAGTTATGCTTAAAGCAACCTACATGCATATTGAAATTACAATATCCACTGATTCCTACTGAAGATCAATGCAATTGTGCAATTGAATTCTTGCGACAAGGGCAGATATTACCTTAGGAAAATGGATGAGATTAGAAATCATTGTGTGAGTTTGTAATATATAAAATAAAACAGAACAGCACAGAAATCTAATAGCGGTGTTATTGATATTCAAGAATAACCTGGATTGGTGGACTGCATTGAAAAAATTAAAAGTAAAAATTCTGCCATCTACTGGTCACTTCCATTAACTGATTCAAATATTAGATCAAGAATCTTTATAGAAAAAGACACATTTGTGTGTTAACTGGTTTTATATCCTCCTTAACATGTTTGAAATAATGTTTAAATATACTTTCAATGAAGTGTATCTGTGTTTCCTTTACTAGTTTTATTCAGCTGGTATCATTTAAAACACTAAGGGAGACCTCGATTCCAAACTCGTGCTGTGGAGCCTCACATAGTGTTTTTAATATTGCTGTGTGAAAGAAACACGTTTTTATTTTGCTACAGGATATCTGGTGCTACACGAGGTTAAAATAAATACATGTTTATAAGCCTTGTTTTCAGACAGTGTTGCACTTCCTTGATCACCTTGGGGTGAAATTGTCCCCTCCCCTTGAATGGCTTCTACCACAGTAACTTAAACTGTATTCTTGTAATCTCTTAGTGCTGTATACATCTGTGAAAGTGAAAAGAAGCAAATATATGACTTAAACAAAACAACCTGTTCTCCTTGAACTAAGCTAACACACTCTAACACATTTACAGCTTTGGAGTGGCTGGGAACGGCTCTCATCTGAAGAGAAGAAAGGACACATTCACTGCAGCTCTCCCAGCAGAGCAAAGCGCTAACGACTCCCTCTGGAAGAGAGCAGAGAGAGGCTAACCGTGTCAGCTAACACCTGGGGAGCGGCCGATGTGTTAGAGGTGTGTTCCTGTCCCTGGGACTGCGAGACTAATCTAGTCACACAGATTACCTGTCGTTGTTAGTTTGAGCTGCCTGTTACTCTGGAGAGAAGAGCCGTGCCGCACATCCCACTGACAATACCTGAAGGAAGCTTCTCTTTCTTTTTATTCATCTTCTAAATCAGCTTCATACTCGCCTTATATTGCCTTATTATTTGTGATGCTTTGTTATTTGTTGTTATCGTTATTATTAATACGTCTTTAATGTATCAATAGTTACAGTAAATGTGACACAGATTTCGCTAGATTTTCGTGGCATGTCAAGTTTGTCTATTAGCAGTTTTAATTCTGACTCGGGCTCACTTAACAGAATAATTCTACCGGTTTCACTGTTAGCGGTGCTGCGAGTGAGCTCTTTATATGGGGAGCCTGCAGCCTCCTATTATTTCTATATGGTCGCCGGTAATTTAAATAACTACAAACGCATGTATTTTGTTATTCCAGGCTTTTAGGTGTCCTGCTGATCAAACACATTGAGTGTTCAAGCGGCTACAACAGGGCAGTGAGACGAGCTGATTCTCAACCAAGCCATTCAATATAGGAGAGGAGGAGAGAGTTACACACAGGGGCAATAATGACGCTGTTTTAATCACGTGTGTATGAAACGGGTTATGCAATATTTCTTTCTTTCTTTAATATAAACAGCTGTAAGTCTGGTGTCTTGCATATCCTATTGCTTTACAATAATACCCGGTTGTCTAGTTTGTGTTGAATTGGTGCTCTTGTTACCCCTTTCAATACGGGCGCTACTGTTGAGTGAAACTGCGGGTCAGCTGAGTGGAGGGGGCGGGGCCGCGCAACGACATTTCCCGCCCTATGAAAACGAAATGTAACCAATCCAAGAGAGAGGCTGCAGTCACGTGACCCCAGCAGGCTACACACTGTCACGTGATTTGACCAAGGTTATTTTTTTCCTTTTAAGAGAAAGTACTTACCTGTACACGTTATTAAGAAAAAATACATTTGTTTGTTACAAAATACAGTGCTAATAGTAATTATGTACAGTATTTCTATGTTCGTATATAAACGTTTAGCATCTTTAGTTAAACAGTCTCGCAATTAAAACAATGTATGTGACATATTTGGTATAAGAGTATCATAACTTTGTACAGGAATTAAAAAAAAAAAACTTGTGTTTTATGAAGCGTCAGTAAGGTTATATTAGACTTTATGATACAATACTGGTTAATTCTGTAGGTTGCTGGAAAACATTTGGCACAGATATAATTGCGGAAACTCATCTTAAACAGAGCTTATCACATGCAGGGCTCGGCACAGTCATGCTGCACAACAGACACCTTTCAAAACACTCAGTCCAGCAACACATTATAGAACCAGAACGCTCAGCGAGGCTGGCTGTTCGCTACAGTATACGCTAGTCTAGCGAGTCAATACAGAGAATAGATGGAAATGCACTGAACTTTTTTACTTTTGTTCTGATCAAGACAATTTGTGTGAAAGCCATTTCTTCAGCTTGTGACGTCATTACGTAGGGCTGTTTGTTCGCTAGTATTCATTTTAATGGAAGCCTGTTTTTTATGGTAAGATTTGCATATTATTGTGTGAAATTATGCAAGTTCGCTAGAAATGTGTTTGTCTTGTGTGTGTGGGGGGTGGGGGGGGGGTAGATAATAGCTTTAAAATATGCAGAGTTTGATAAAGGAACATTGTATCACAAATCATGTTTTATAAACAAATCTACATTTTTAAGGTCCGATGACAAAATGACTCCTTGCTGATCGACTGTTTTAGGAGAAAGTATTCTTTTACTTATTTAATTAATAATTATTTAAACATACTTTAATGAAAAAAAAATTGTAACTTTTCAACCAACTTTCATCCATCATTCTTCAGATTAGACAGATAAAATCCTCTGGTTTTGTAAGCGTATTGCAAGAAATTCTATGTGCCTTCAATAGTAAAGCCTGCCCTGCTATTAAGGCAACATTTTGTCGGTTCCTTGAATAGCCTTAATAGTAGTATGTATAAATAAATAAATACATGCTTTATTTTTCAGCAGCTCCTAACCAGAATCCTGTGTGCTGCAATGGACAGTGTGGAGATGGAATCTGTCCAGATTAAAGAGGAGTTCCCTGAACCTGAACTTCTCCCCTTTACAGTGGAGTTCTTTGGGCTGGCTTCCCTCTCCATTAAACAGGAGCTCTGTGAGATGCAATGTGACAGCAGTCAGTCAGAGGTCTGTGAGATTAAAGCTGAGCACAATGAGTTTGAAATCGCCCAGACAGAAGAACCCCTTCATATAAAACAAGAAGAGGTGCTGGAAATTGTCCATATTAAACGGGAACCCCCTGAAGTAGAGTTTGACTACATGGAACCAGGGATGGAAGAATCTGAGGACTTCAAACCAAACACCCCTGAGCTGGAGCCTGTACGCCTTCGGGAGTGTAGCGTGGTGCTGGAGAGAATCTGCGTGAGAGAGCAAGGCGCTGGAGAGGAAGGCTCTCACAACAGCACACAAGGAGGTGGAAAGGAAGACATGCACGCACAATCAGAATGCATTCTAGCAGGTGAGTGACTCCCAGTAGCTGTGACATTGTCATTATAGAGTGCATGATATCCACAGTGTGGTTGAAAGAGAGAGAATGTAGGTTACATTACTAGCTATTTGTTTTTCCTGTACCACTCCAGCCAGTTCTAGATAGGACTCACTACTGGTGAGCTTAAGATACAGATATAAGCCCCTTTCACACTGGTACTCCTACCCGATTTTACCAAGGGCGAGAAGAGAAAAAGTACTGTATATAACATTAGAAATGTTCAGTGTCAAAAGAGATGGATATTATCATACATGTGTAAAGGAATTAGTGGTGCTAGATTCCATTAAATTAAACGTTTAAACTTTTGAAAATTATGTAGTTTAAACAATGAAATGAAAACATTGAGAGAGTGCTATAACTTTTTTAAATAACTAGCTTTTCTATAAATTACTGTATATATGTCTATAAACAGGTGTTTTGATTTTCGGTGTTTACTTTGGATTTCTTGCTGTTAAATGCCATTCGTGTATCTCAATCACACTGAGAAACATGCTGATTTTCATGTGAAACAACTAAATGGGCTTTTAAGTATTTAGTCTTTTTCATTGCAAAGCAGAACTGACTCATCTTTATTAATGTAAACAGTATAACTATTGTAATAGTGTGTGTCCAGCATAAAATACTTTATTTTTCATTTATCTTATTTTCACAAGTTTTTACAAAGGAAGATACTGACAACATGCCCCACATGTCATCCAGTTCCTATCCAGTTTTAAATAACTTTAGCATAACCGAGGCAGAAGTGTTAAAGGGACTAGGAGCTCTTAAAATAAACAAATCCCCTGGGCCGGGGAAGAAATGAAAGAAGTAATTTACAAACCGCTAACCAAGATCATGCAGCAGTCTCTGGACACAGGGGTGGTACTGACAGACTGGAAAATTGCAAACGTAATACCGATCCACAAAAAGGGAAACAAAACTGAACCAGGTAACTACAGACCAGTAAGCCTGACTTCTATTATATGCAAACTTATGGAAACGATAATAAGATCCAAAATGGAAAATTACTTATATGGTAACAGGGTCCTGGGAGACAGTCAACATGGTTTTAGGAAAGGG